>NW_006792323.1:816496-828491 GCF_000442215.2 Lipotes vexillifer | reverse complement strand
AGTACGTGGGCCTCTCACTGTTGTGGTCTCTCCCGTTGTGGAGCACAGGCTCCGGACGCGCAGGCTCAGCGGCCATGGCTCAAGGGCCCAGCCGCTCCGCAGCATGTGGGATCTTCCCAGACCGGGGCACGAACCCGTGTCCCCTGCATCGGCAGGCGGACTCTCAACCACTGCGCCACCAGGGAAGCCCGGGGGCTACTCTTCACTGTGGTGTGCGGGCTTCTCACTGCGGTGGCTTCTCCTGCTGCGGAGCACGGGCTCTAGGCGCACGGGCTTCATTATTTGTGGCCTGTGGGCTCCAGAGCACAGGCTCAGTAGTTGTGGCACACAGGCTTAGCTGCTCCACAGCATATGAGATCTTCCCAGACCAGGGCTTGAACCCGTGTCCCCTGCATTGGCAGGCAGATTCTTAACCACTGTGCCACCAGGGAAGCCCCTGAACCCTCTCTTAAAGAACCATATCTTAGAGGGGATCAAATGATAAAAGACATGTTTTTTGAGTATAGAATTCTTATCAGTTAGTAATTCTAATGCTAATTTAGTCAAGTTAAGGTTGAAACTAATGGTTCCTTTTTTTGCTTATATGTGGCCTCAGTTAAAAATAGTAATCTATGTAGAAACATTACCTGTGTCAACAGATAACTGATAACTATAATAATACAAAACAATCTTGAACATCTACCTCAATTTTCTTTTCTCAGAAACGAATATTTTTTTCCAATGTCCCTTCATGCTTAAGTCTATCAAGAACGAGGACTCACGTTGCTAATTAGAACACTGGGCTTAAAGTTTAAGTAGAAACAGTAAGAAGTAATGCACATTGAATCTTTATCCGTTTTGCTTCATCCTGTGCACCTTGGTACAACAGGTGATGGACGGGAACTGAGTGAGTAACCCTGTTTGAACCAATGATCAACCTAGAAACCAGAAGAATTTTCCTTTTTTAAAAAAATCTTAGTTATGGTGCTGCTTTTAAACGGATGTATCATAGCCTGGGGGCCCGAAAGAAGCAGCTAACTTTTAGTAATTTCTTCACGGACGCGTCTGCTTTCATCTCTGCACAAGCGTAATTCGAGTATCCCCAACAGTCTCTAGTCACCTCCTGACTCTTGGCCACGCCAGATGTTGGGGAATTGCTTGAAAGGCAGGCTTGTGGCTCCCTGAAGACTGGAATTCCCTCTAACCCTAAGGTCTCTCATCTGAAGTCAAAACAAATCCTTCTTGACTCTCGTTCTGCCAATCTTTTATCTCTTGGTTGCCTGACCATGCCTCTCCTGACTGAGATCTCAAATTTGATCTTAAGTGAAAAGGATGTTTTGAGTACCTTTACTCCTATGTAGACAATGGCTATTTCAGAGAGCTCTAGTCTTTCAAAAGTAGATGCTTCTTTTAAACTCAACGAACCCTTGCCTTTGGATCTTACAAAATGCTTCTGCCTCTCACTCATGGCTGAGGGCTGAAAAGACAGGGGTAATTGGGAATGAGGAGGGAGGCCTCTTTGGTCAACATTCTTTAAAAAATGCCAGTGGGACCTTAACTTGAGTACATGGTTTCTTATTACACAGTCATTTAAATGGCAATAAACAAAGCTGCAGCTAAGAGGCACTCACAGGTCTGGTAAATCTTGCTCTAAGGTATTAACTTCTGCTGGAAATATGGAATCTCAGAAAACGCAACAAGAATGTGTTTACAATTTTTAAAGCTCTTCAAACTTCAACATCCACATGGAAAAGAAGAAAATTTTCTACTGAAACTGAACTTTGTTTTCTTCATCTCTGACCAAACTGATTTCACTGTTTTTTTTTTTTTCTTTCTGTTAAGTCACTGCAAAATACTGATAAACAAACAAAACCAAATCTCAAACCCTACAGTATATATGACCCATTATTCCTGAATTTCAACATTACCAAGCTTTTTAAAGGTACAGAGAAGGGGACAGAAATCATGTTCTTTACTGAAATCCCATTTCACTGTTGAAATAGAAAACACATCTTAAAATATCAAACTTTATCCTATGTGAGAAACGAGAAATTATAGGCATTCCAGCTGCATTCAAAATTCCTTAAACTTTAAGTTCTTAAAGTTTGTTTTCTTTGGCTATATAATCTCATTCTTTTAAATACTACTCAGTCATAGTGAAATATTCTTTTAAATGACAGAAACATTTAGTGCTAGCCTGGGCTAAATAATAGGGCTTTTGGTCTACAGAAAAAGGCCTGAGATTAATGTACCTTCATCTGAAAGCAATGTTTGAGCACCTCAGTGATTACAGAGTTTGACATCCATCTGCTGTTCCTTGCTTAACACTTTTTTTTTTCTTTATCAACACTTTAGGTGCAATGAAATTGCTGACTCTTTTGTGATCTTGACAAATCTGCTTGGTATTCATTACCATTAACAATGTCAGTCCAACCTAACTTACCCAAAGTATATCTCTCTACATTAACACCATTAACAATGTCGGCCCAACCTAACTTACCCAAAGCATATCTCTCTACCTCCCCATTGAACTATCTACTAAAGATACCACCCACCACTCCCCCAGTATTCCCTGAACCCAAATTCGTAGCCCATGAAGCCCTCTCTCTTCATCCCAAACACTCCCCACCCTTCAGTACTGAAATCACATCTATTAAACAATCATCTCTTCCCAGGTCAGGTCACTGGCCATCATATGCACTATTAATTGGAGGTAGGAGACACATACCATATCCAGCTTTATGCTGGTTCTTCTATTGTGGTCTTCTATGCCCATTTCAATCACTGTCAATTAATTAGTCATGTGTTATATTTTCATGCAGTAATCTAATAATCTAGAAAGCTAGCTATTTATGAAACAAACCAATCCAACATGCTCTACGGGTTATGTTTCCCAATATATAATCAATGCCCTAATTAAGGTTAAACACCAAGCAAAGTTTTCACAACAAGTCATAAACCCATTCAAAGAGGGACCACATATGAATTTTTATATGACCACCTCTTAATTGAAAACTAAGGAAATTTAATTTTTAATAAAAGTGTGAAAAAAGACAACAGCTTATACACATGTGTCCCAGCCCTAGCTTTCGGTAAGTATTAATTCTGCAGTTCAACCAGCCCCTATAGTCAACAGAGCCTCCAATAAGCCTTTTGGATAAAGCTTCCTGTCACAACACATACCGTGACATTCTCTGGAGTCTGCCCTAAACTGAGCTTTTCTGTTCAGTAAATAGCCTGAGACTGATAAGTCCTTATAGTTCTTCTAACTTTTTAAAATTTTATTTCATTTTTATTTGTGCTTCATACACTCTCTGTCTCAAAAAAAATGACATAATACAGTACTTCCTTTATTTATTTATTATTATTTTTTGCGGTACACGGGCCTCTCACTGTTGTGGCCTCTCCTGTTGCAGAGCACAGGCTCCGGACGCGCAGGCTCCGCAGCCATGGCTCATGGGCCCAGCCGCTCCGCGGCATGTGGGATCTTCCCGGACCGGGGCACGAACCCGTGTCCCCTGCATCAGCAGGCAAACTCTCAATCACTGCGCCACCAGGGAAGCCCAGCTCATTTGATTCTTAAACGAACCTGTTAGGAAGGTACTTGGATTATCCTTGAAGAGCAGAGGGACAGAAAAGCTAACCCAGGAAGTAACCCAGGTGACAGCTCATAGGTAGCCAAGCCTGTACTTAAACCAGGCAGGCTGACTCTAGAATCTGTGTCTTCACCATTTACCTACTACAGCCCATAAATCACAGATGGACTTTTGCATTTTTGACCAGTTAAAAAATTTCATAATATACAGTTCTAAACTCTACTAAGTGTCATTTAATAATTCTTCACTGGCTCAGAAAAGAATTCAGATACTACCAGATCTCCTGATTTTCATTCTGAGCAAGAGTTTTCACTAAGCAGCGCTGGTGACCAAAGAGGTTTGGTAAACCAAAAGTTAGGCAAATGGTTTCCTCCTCCACCTCTGGAAGTAGGCAGAAAATATGAAAACAAAGACTAAAAAGCAGGATTGACAGGAATTGCTGCAAGAAAGGAATGTTCTCTTAAATGATGGCAAAACATCTTTTTTTTTTTTCCTAGCAAAAACAGTACTCCCCAGGAAATCTCAGTTTTTATTTTTGTTCAACCAGGACTGTAATATTTAATTAACTTCACAGCTGGATCAACATATTGATGACATTTTATATTCATTTTTCTTAAATATTTCAGTGGAAATGATCTCCTCACCAGCCCTTCCCTCCCCTCGTTCCTCCCAATTCTCTCTCTCTCTCTCTCTCCCTCTCTCTCTCTCTCTCCTTCTCTCTCTCTCTCTCTCTCTCTCTCACACACATACACTTTTTTTCATCAGTGCTAATCAGCTTTTTATTTGGAAATGTGTGTGTGCATGTGTACCTTTGTCAAAAAATCTCTTTATCATATCTTCATGATGGCTTTCTTTGAATCCTTGAAAGGCTGCTGTGCAGAAAAAAACAAAAATGAAAAACTATAAATTATAGTTTTCTTTAACTACACTAACTGTTATAAATTATAGTTAGCATAGTCACAGAAAACAAGATCTTAAAAATGGGTCTAAGTGAAAAAAGAAAGGCAGACTTCTATACTTAGAGTGAACTTTTTTGGATACCTTAAAAGACATGATTGAGACCTAGAATTTATTTTCAGGTCTGCCTTTAAAGCAAGGAGGCAGTAAACTAGATGTCATTGGTCCTAAACCGCATAATTTTCCCCTTTTCGTTATTTTTGCTTATAATTCCCATCCTCAAGGTGCTGCTGTGATGTTGCTATCATTGTCTGTGTTACCTCAGAACTTGCAGAGTGAGTACCAGAAGCCTGGAAAAAAATCCGGACAGAAACAGTGTAGCACCATTTGAGGTATGCTCTGTTACCATCGTTTTTTTTAATCTCATGGTGGGCAAAGCCAGGAGCCCTGGTGCTTATTAGCAGAGGGCTTCTTCTAGGTATACACACTTTTACTTTTTAAAAATTACAGGCCAATATCACTGATGAACATAGATGTAAAAATCCTCAACAAAATATTACCAAACAGAGTCCAACAATACATGAAAAAGATCATACACCCTGATCAAGTGGAATTTATTCCAGGGATGCAAGGAGTTTTCAATGCCTGCAAATGAATCAATGTGATACACCACATTAACAAATTGAAGAATAGATACCATATGATCATCTCAGTAGATGCAGAAAAAGCTTTTGCTAAAATTTAACATCCATTTATGGTAACAACTTTCCAGAAAGTGGGCCTAGATGAAATATACCTCAACATAATACAGGCCATATATGACAAGCCCACAGCCAACATCATACTCATTGGTGAAAACCGGAAAGTATTTCCTCTAAGATCAGGAAGAAGACAAGGATGTCCACTCTCACCAATTTTATTCAACATAGTTTTGGGCAGTCCTAGCCACAGCAGTCAGAGAAGAAAAAGAAATCAAAGGAATCCAAATTGGAAAGGAAGAAGTAAAGCTGTCACTGTTTGCAGTTGACATGATACTATACATAGAAAATGCTAAAGAGGCTACCAGAAAACTACTAGAGCTCATAAATGAATCTGGTAAAGTTGCGGTATCCAAAATCAATATACAAAAATCTGTTGCATTTATATACAATAACAAGTATCAGAAAGAGAAATTAAGGAAACAATCCCATTTACCATAGCATCAAAAAGGATAAAATACCTAAGAATAAACTTATGTAAAGAGGCAAAAGACATGTACACCAAAAACTAGAAGACACTGATGAAAGAAATTGAAGATGACACAAACAGATGGAAAGATAGATCATATTATTGGATTGGAAGAAGCAGTATTGTTAAAATGACCATACTACCCAAGGCAATTTACAAATTGAAGGCAATCTATAGGTTCAGTGCAATCCCTATCAAAATACCCATGACATTTTTCACAGAACTAGAACAAATAATTTTAAAATTTGTACGGAAACCCCAAAGACCCTGAATAGCCAAAACAATCTTGAGAAAGAAGAATGGAGCTGGAGGAATCAGGATCCCTGACTTCAGACTATACTACAAAGCTACAGTTATCAAAACAATATGGTACTGGCACAAAAACACACACACAGATCAGTGGAACAGGAGAGACCCCCAAAACCGCCCCCCACACTTGTCTTCAATTAATCTATGACAAAGGAAGCAAGAATATACAATGAAGAAAAGACAGTCTCTTCAGTAAGTGGTGTTGGGAAAACTGGACAGCTACATGTAAAAGAATGAAATTAGAACATTCTCTAACACCATAAACAAAAATAAACTCAAAATGAATTAAAGATCTAAATGTAAGACTGGACACTATAAAACTCCTAGAGGAAAACACAGGGAAGACACTCTTTGACATAAATCACAGCAATATTTTTTTGGATCTGCCTCCTAGAGTAATGGAAATAAAAGCAAAAATAAACAAATGGGACCTAATTAAACTTAAGAGCTTTTGCACAAAAAAGGAATCCATCAACAAAATGAAAAGACAACCTACTGAATGGGAGAAAATATTTGCAAATGATGTGACCTATAGGATTAATATCACCATTGTTATTGATGCTCTTGGGGAGACAAATGGTGATTCTGAGCTGAAAAGTGATTGAGAAAAGTCTGACTCTAAGAGTGGAGACGTTCAGAAACATTTTAACCAATTTATTTCACTTATCCTTTCCATTTCACATGTGGTTAAGAGTGATATATGATAAGAATCTATGTCTAAATTAAGTCTAAAATAACTCTTTCAGTAAGTTAAAAACAAAAATTCTAAGTGAAAAGCAAGCATACTGCCACAGTTTAATTGCTAGTATTTTTTCTTTCTTAGCGGTACATAAAATAATGGTGTGTCTTTCTGTGATACCATCTTAGATTTGATGAAATACCATAACATCGTGGTTTAGAACACCAGTCAGACAAAAGCTGGAATAACTAAGTCCTCAGTCTTCTACTTCTTATTACCTATGAGTCCTTGGATGAATTTCTTTACATCTCTGATTTTTAATTTCATCATCTTTTATCTCAGGATATAAAAGTTCTTATCAAGTATTTTTGCAAGGATTAAATGGAATAATGCAGAGAAAGCACCTTAGCACAATGCCTCGCACATAATAAAGACTCCATAAATGGCAGCCCCTGCTATTATTATGTGTTAATATGGGCAAGTCACATGATTTTTGGATGATGAGTTTTCTTAATTGCCAAGTTGAGTCTAAAATTTCCTGTCTGATCACTTAGGGCTGCTGTGATGTTCAAATGCAATTATATTATGAAAACACAAAATGGTAAACTGCTATACAGATATGCTATTATTGTTTGTAATTATAGTAGCAATTGGTGCTATTAAACAACAAGAATAGTATCTTCCATGGTTAAGAGTACCTTGGTACAGAAGGATTTACCACTTGGGTTCAAGCAGAGGTTGACATAAGAAAAAGAGTGAAACCTTTTCTGGGGAGTGGAAAAGGAGAACCTGTGTTGGGCCATCTTTAAGATGCCTTCCACAGGCAGGATTTTTTGAAATTGAGAATCAATAAGGTTTAATGTTGAGATAGTGTAACAAGTCGGGACGGAGGATTGTGTCAAACTGAGGAATGTGTAGCATAGACATCCCTCGGTGTCTGCAGGGGATCAGTTCCAGCACTGCTGGGGACACTGAATCCCTGAAGTGCAAGTCTCTTACATAAAATGACGTACTATTTGCATACAACCTACACATCCTCCGTACACTTTAAATCAACTCTAGATTTCTTACAGTACCTAATACAATGTAAGTGCTATGTCAATAGTTGCTGGTACAACGCAAATTCAAGTTTTGCTTTTTGGAACGTTCTGGAATTTTTTTCCCTGAATACTTTTGATCTGCGGTTGGTGGAACCCCCTAGATGCAGAACTCAAGATGCCAACTGTACTTGACTCTTGGTGGGGCCCCAGCCTTTAGGCCCCCCTGCTTTTCACTTTCTTGGCTTCAATCCCTCCTCTTCTCCAACCTCATCATCTTTTCACCCTAAGCCTGCCTCCTATCCTTTCTCCCAGGAGCCCACAGTTCCCTCTGACTTTCTTTGTCCCCAATATATCTAGTGCTGGCAATGGTGAGAAACTTCTCAGCTCGATATTTTGTTTCCTTTAATTTGGGGGAGGGTGTGGGAGTAGGAGGGGGAAGAAGTGCTGATTTTGGCACCAATTCTCAAATTAGAATTGTAAATGTTCTGGGACCTCGTATTCTCTCCCACTGGCTATCCTGGCAAATGGCTCTACCCTCTGTCCCCCTTGAAATGTTTCTTATGGTGAATAGGATCCATCATAGACTTGTGATTCCTGAAATCTAAAGCCTTTACAAATATATTTTTTTCCTTAGCAGATGAGGAACTTTGAAAAATTATAGCACGCCAGACGGGTTTAAACAATTCATCTGGTATGTTGAAGCTAATTAGACAGGCAACATAAACACTGCCATGATAAAAATGTACAGAAAAGGCATTTCACAAACAATATGACTATAAAATCCTACATCTGATCAAAAATGTTTAAAAAGGAACGGGTCTGTGCCAAGATTTTTTTCCCAAGGTCTATTATTTTGAGTGTGATATCTGTAGAAGGAGCCAAGTCACTGAAGAGCTTGATGTTAAAGAGTGAAGGACTCAAGCTAAACACAAAATGATTAGGAGCCCAGGGGGAAGGCATGGCTCTTGTTATCCTTGGCACTAAGCTTGTGAACCTTTCTTGAAACTTGGCTGTTTCTGTAGGCACCTCACCTTGCATCACTTTGCAGGCTAATTTCTGTGCTTGTCCTAAGACCTCAACTGACTTTCCCTTCAGGCTTGCTTTGCAGAAGACAAACTCCATTGAGTTCACATAAATCAATGGAGAGGTTTGAAAGAATTAATGATAAATATCTCCAAGTCTGTTGGGACACACTGTTATGGTATATGAAGTAGAAGCAGGGATGGACAATTTGTTCATTCAAAATTTCCAGGTCGAGCACAGATTCTGCATGCAAAGATGGGATTGTGAGGGACCATAACATGAGTGAGACAGGCCTCTGACCTCTTAGAATTACTGCAAGGAAGTCAAGACATTTATAACAGTAACTAAAATAGGTGACAATGTTCAGTGTTGATTTTGAGCAGAAAAAGCAAATGTCCCACTTACTTTTTTTTAAAAATACACTAAGGCTTAATAGGAGATTTAATACCAGGGCAGCAAGAGTGAGACAGAAGAAGAATGTAGTGAGGTAGGCAGGAAGGAAAATATTAATAAATGTGAGGTGGTATATCACAACATTCTCAGTCTTGCTAGAAAAGTTGTGCAGGAACACAGCACCTTAGAACAAGATTGTCAAGGTTATTCACAGAGGTTGTTATTTTACCCAACAGAGCACATTTTCTAATAGGAGTTCAGCTAAAATTGTTCCAGCAAAGCTGCGTGTTGCAGGCGTGTTTTAGCCAGGCTTCGGCAGGTTCTGCTGGAGGGAGAGCATTCCAAGACAGTGCAAGCACTCCCAAAGACTGGAGCTGCTGTGGAAGCGCTGCTTTACCCATCCCCGCCCCTCCACATGAGGACAGAATGGACCAGATGCTCAGCCGGCCTGCCGTGGGCCTGTTAGTCCTATGCTGCAGTTATATCCTGGACACAAAGAATGTTTTTGCCTACAGATTCCCATAGGAGGTTGGTCAAGTCTCAACAAGGTCTTTACCTGGGTCTTCCCGCAGATGTTCTAAGCTGGGTTTTCAAATCCAAAGATTTGCTTATGTGGACTGGAGAGGGTTCAGTGGAGGAAAGGCCACATAAAGGAGAGACTCTGAGATAAAACCATGTAAAGATAGATTTTTAGTGGGCAGGAAATATTGCTCAACAATTTCTAATCATTTTCTTCCTCTATCACTATGCACCAAAAGACAGTGTAATTAACACCAAAAATGATGATAAATGATGACTACAACATTTAAGAAAATAGCACATCCAAACAAATGTAAAAAGGTACTTTGACTTAAAATTTTTCTCTTTTAATCAATCTCCTAAAATTTGAAAATAATAAGTCATTAATTCGGTCATCTAAGACGTACTTACTAAATACCAGCTATACGCTAAGGGGTTAGTCTTAGCTCTGTTCTTTTATTTACAATTAAATATTTTCTGGCCTATAATCTGGACAAACTGAAGGGTTAACGCAAGAGTAAATTTAAATGCAAAGACCAGGACTACTGAATCTACTTCACCGGGGCTTGAGATCAGCTCTTTTAATACAAATAGAACCTACATAATCTCATTCTAAATGTGCCTGTTACATATTTATATTCCAGACTTTGTTTTAAACAAATGAAAGATCAGGAATCCTTAAACCGTTTCTCTATGAAAAGACACACTCTACTGATGTATTAAAATATATATGGAAGATAATTTTTTTAAAAAAAATCTACTTTTGTGCAAAAACTCAAAAATTGAAATCAGAGGTTCTAATATTTACACACAGGAAAATAAATTGATTTAAAATGTAGAAGAATTGGTATAATCCTTTCCCACTAAACTTGTCTGCTGCTTTAACAGTTTATTACCTACAACTAATAAAACAGCCAGAAATATGTCTAGTACAATACTAAAAGGAGGGAAAAAAAGATTTACAAAAAGGCCAAACTAATTTGCTGGATTTATATGATGAGTTAAACACTATCTTTTGCAAATATTGCCTCTTCCTCATTAGAACCTGTGTTGGACCTTCTTACCCTCTTTGCCATGTCTTTTAATTTCTGTTTTGTATTCTATCATTTTGTCTTCTCAGTTAATTATATAATTTATTTATATCTGGCTTCTCAATTAATTCTTTCAGCAGGTTCTAAGTTGCAGGTTCTTCTCTTTAACTTTTTTTCAGCAGGTTACCTCATCTGTTGAAGTTTTATTTTTAATTATTAAAATCTTTGACATTTTTTTCTAAATCTCTCTTAAAATTTCCTCAAGCCACTTATTCTGTTTTCAGTGACTGACCTAGAATTCTCCGAGCACATTTAGTTGCTTTTAATGACAGGACTGTTCTGGGTGTCTAGTTCACCAGGGCCTGCTTCCTGAAATAGCCCATCTATAGCCCATTCCATGTAAAATTATACCCTGAGTTGGTGCTCCTGGAAACCATTTACATAGATAAAATGTAAACAGTCATGCCATCTACATGGGTTGCAAAACAAAGGCTGCCTCCTGGAATTGTGCAGTCCCCAGAAATATAAGCCTAGGTACTTTACATAAATGATTTGAAAATCTCATCACAACAGATTTCTATTTTCATCTAACAGGTGAGAATAAGGAGGCTCGGAAAGGTTTGGGCACTTTCTCAGAGTCACATGACTAAGAAGCATGGAGCCAAGATTTGAAAGCACTCAGTGGACTCCAAAGCGCACTTTCTTTGCACCACCCAGGCGTGGACTTAAGGGGAGGGATGAAACACCAAAGTGAGCCAGGGCAATTCATCCGGCCCCAGGACCCCGGCCAACCCAGCCTTAGTTGACCATTTAGCAAATGTTTGCTCTGGGTCCCCAGACAGCAGGCCTAGAGCTCTGCCAGCACAAATACATTATCTAGAGTGGAGAACCTTCATTAGGAGTGTTGTTCTTATGTAAATTTTCCCAAATGGTGCCTTATTTCAACTCGTTTGAGTTTCTGGAAATAAAAGTTAATGATGTTACTAAAACTCAGCACAGAAATGAACTACTCTTTATAAAAAAAAAATATTTTTAAGCCTTTAAATTATATGTGGTAATTTCTGTCTCTCCTAGAACATGAGAGAAAGGTAATTTCTAATAGTACTCAGTACCAAACTGAAAAATGTGGAACTTTTTAATCAAAGGTTTTGGGAATGTTCTCCTTCCTTCCTTCTTTCTCTCTTCTTTCTTTCTTTTTCTTCTCTCTCTTCCTTCCTTCCTCCCTCCCTCCCTCTCTCTCCCTCTCTTTCTTTCTTTCTTCTTGGCTTCTTTCTTTCTTTGCCCTCCTCTCCCACCCACCCT
>NW_006792323.1:807049-816265 GCF_000442215.2 Lipotes vexillifer | reverse complement strand
CCTCCCTCCCTCCTCCCCCCCCTTGTCTTCCTTCTTCACTCTCCTCCACTCCCGTCACCACCGCCCCAACCACTTGTGAAATGCCAGACCCTCAAGGAGCTTATATTCTAGTGTGTTGTTGTGAAGCCGGAAGATAAACAAGTAACAGATACAAACAAACTTACTTTCAGAGGGTGAAAAAAATAAAGCAGGCTGATAAAATATAGAATGGGGCATGGCTGATTTGAATAGGGTCTTGAGGTTCTGCCACTCCCAGGAGGCGACCTGAAGGATGAGCAGCCACCAGCACCAGCCCAGCACGGTGCTGGGAATAGCCTTTCAGTCGGAGACACATGACAGTGCAAAGCTCAGAAGTAGGAAGTCGGCTGGTCTGTGGTATGCAAAGAGCAAACAGAAGGGCTGGAGCGGGGCTCCCTGGGGAGAGGGGCCTGGAAGAGGAGAGCGAGGTCCGTGGGGTCAGATCAGGTAGCTCTTGTCTGCCATGGTCATGTGTTGGGCTTTATTCTGGGCACAGGGGAAGCTACTGGAGGATCTGAAGCAAGGAGGCACGTTGTTTGATGTCTACTCCTGGACAATCACTTCGCAGCTGTCGGGCAAGAGGAGAAGCAGGGCGCTGAGTCTGGGGACTCTTAAGAGCAGGGGCAAGAGGCACTGAAGGATCTGATGGGGCTGCTGTGGTGGAGATGGAGAGCACAGGATGGATACGGGGTGTCTGTGAAGGTACAGGTGACAGGATTGTGGATGTGCTGAAAGTGTGAGCAAAAGACACGCCATTGACAAGGACTCAGGGTTTGCCTCGCCTTTTAAGCGGCCTTTAGGACGAATTCTCAGATGAAAGAAGCAATTGCTGAGTAGCTCAGCTGAGAGATCTCGAAAGTTACCCCCAAACCAGTTAGATCATAAACACAAAGCTATGTTCCAATGACTGATGAGGGAGTCTACTGTTCAGGAGATGCAACTTATCGCTTAGAGCCTTGCTACTTAAAGTGTGGTCTGGTTAGAAACGCAGAGTCTCCATTCCCCACTCCAGACCCGCTGAGTCAGAGTCTGCTCTGTAACTGGATCCCCAGGGGGCTGGTGTCCACACAAAGGCTGGAGATGCAGTGGCTCAGAGAGGTTCTGGCTGACTGGAGGCTGCAACCGAGCAGGACCCTCTCGGGCCTTCCAGGGACAGTATCTGATACACAATTCCTGAGTTGTTTTACAGATGCTAAAACCCCGAACAAACATTCACTAACTACTTGATGACCTTGAGCATATAGCCCCCTGGAACCTGAGGATTGATTTTTTTTTTTTTCCCTTTGATGTGGGCTTAAAAAAAAAAAAGTCTTTATTGAATTTGTTACAATATTGCTTCTGTTGTTATGTTTTTTTTTTGTTTTTTGGCCGTGAGCCACGTGGGATCTTAGCTCCCTGACCAGGGATGGAACCCGCACCCCCTGCATTGGAAGGTGAAGTCTTAACCACTGGACCACCAGGGAAGTCCCAAGAACCTGAGGATTGATAATGTTGGCACCTGTGACATTGCCTGTTACCTCACCATTAACCAATCAGAGAATTGTGCATGAGCTGCTTACATACCCTGCGACACCCCTCCCTCACCTGGCCTTTAGAAATGCTTTGCTGAAACAGGTTTGGGCCCTTTAAGCACTAGCTGCCTGGACTCCTTGCTTGGCATCTGCGATAAATGCTGCACTTTCCTTCACCACGACCCGGTGTCAATAGAGCGGCTTTATTGCGCTCGGATGATCAGACCCACGTTTGGTTCAGTAACAAGGCTACTCCTTTATTTTAAGAAATAAACGAAGGCCCCGTGCTTATTTGGTATTAGCAACCTTAAAAAGTAGAAATTGCTTGACCTGGTACAACAACCAAAAATACCAAAATAAAACATAAAACCAGCTCCAATAAGCTTACTTCAAATCCCCCTACTTACCAGATTTCTTCCCCTTTGCAATGGTCTTATTTTTTCATCATTTTAGTGATTACACACATGAGAATGGAAATCTGCACAAATCTGGTTAGCAGACTTCAGGGCCTTGTCGTCAGGAATACTGCTTTCCAGTGATATTTTAAAGGAAACATTACTTTCTTCAATTATAAATAGGGGTCACAGCAATTTCTGTGCAGACCCCTAAATGTTTTATGATGTTTCTAATGAAAAAAAGGCAAAGAATCCAATGCTGCAATATATCATACACACAAGAGCAGCAAAACATTATAATAAAAATCTATGTGCTCAACTACATTTTCAACCAGCAGTGAGTCTATTGAGAATGCAACCATTTATATATAGCTCATTTCTTCCTTGAGTTCAGGGGAACCTCGCTGAAATGCACTTCCCTCAAAATCTGGGTTTCCTTCCTGGAGATGTCACCTAAAAACCGAATGCGAAAGCCATCTGTTTAAAAATGAAATCAAGATGCTTTCCAGAAGTGGTGCTGCTATTTCTGTATTGACTTGCACAGAAGTTATTAAAGTTTGGACAGAATCAAAGTTCAATTCAAGTCAACAAGTATTTATTGAACACTCATAACACTTAGGCGCTTTTGAATTATGTGCATATAGAGCTACTGAAAGTTGCTGATTGAGAAGTTTCCACATTGACAATTTCAAAGACAAAAGGAGAGACATTCCTTAAAACTTAAAACGCTCACAACTATGGAGATTTAATCCCTCTTTGGAGTATTAAATTTATTGTATCTTCTTTCCCCCCTTTTAAAAAATATGCAAGTCTAGTGATACTGTCTAAATGAGCCCCCTCAGAAGAACTTTCCTGCCCACCCAATTGAATGTGGACTTTCCCTCTCATATAACCTAGTTCTTTCCTTTCATAGCACTAGTACACACTCTAATTTTTTGTGTGTAGCTTTGGCTTAGCTCTGTCTTCCCATTAGATCACTTCTCATGAGGACAGGAGCTGGTCTGATTTGCTCTCCAATGAATGTAAGCGGCTAGCGGAACACCCTTTCAGGACAACAATAAATATTTGTTGAATGAGTGCACGAGTGTTAACAAACTCAAAATCTCTTCTCTGCTCCACTGATTACCTCCTGCTCATTTCATATGCGCTGATTAAAACACATCTTTCTTTAAGTTTCCGATTCATCTGCCTATTCACTTAAAACACTATGTGTGCTGGGTAGAGTATATCTGTCTAGAAGAGAATAAACATTGGGTGGGCCAAAAAGTGCCTGTGGCTTTTTAAGTAAAAATAAAAGACACATTTTTCATTTTCACTGACAACTTTATTGAACAGTGTATTCCCCCTTCTGTTCCACTACCTTCTGCCATTTTCCAGGCAACTTCATAATTCCATCTTCCCAAAACTTTTTATCTTTTTGAGCAAAGAACTGTTCCAGGCGCCTGTTATAGTCTTCCAGGGAACTGAAATTTTTTCCATTAAGAGAATTTTGTAAAGACTGAAATAACTGGAAATCCAAAGGTGCAACGTCTGGTGAATATGGCGGATGAATCAAAAATTCCCAGCCAAGCTGTAACAGTGTTTGCCTGGTCATCAAAAAAACATGCGGTCTTGCATTATCCTGATGGAAGATTATGCATTTTCTGTTGACTAATTCGGGACGCTTTTCGTCAAGTGCTGCTTTCACTTGGTCTAATTGGTAGCAGTACCTGTTGGAATTAATCGTTTGGTTTTTCAGAAGGAGCTCATAGTAGAGGACTCCCTTCCAATCCCACCATATATACAACATCACTTTCTCTGGATGAAGACTGGCCTTTGTTGTGGTTCTTGGTGGTTCATTTCGCTTGCCCCATGATCTCTTCCATTCCACCTTATTGTATGGTATCCACTTTTCATCGCTCGTCACAATTTGTTTTAATAACGGAACGTTTTCATTACGTTTCAGGAAAGAATCACAGGTGGAAATATGGTCAAGAAGGTTTTTTTCACTTAACTTATGTGGAGCCCAAACATCAAAGTGATTCACATAACCAAGCTGGTGCAAACGATTTTCAAAGCTTGATTTTGAGATTGTGAGTATGTTGGCCATCTCCCATATGGTATAACACTGATTATTCTCAATTACTGTTTCAATTTGATGGCTATCAACTTCAACTGGTCTACCTGACCGTGGAGCATCGTCCAGCAAGAAATCTCCAGCATGAAACTTTGCACACCACTTTTGACACATTCGATCAGATACAGCACCTTCTCCATATACTGCACAAATCTTTTGGTGCGTTTCAGTTGTGTTTTTACCTTTCTTGAAATAATAAAGCATAATATGCCAAAAATGTTGCTTCTTTTCTTCCATCTTCAATATTAAAATGACTACACAAAAATTCACCAATTTTGATAAGTCTTTTTTAAATGCATGCTGATATGACAGCTGTGACATACAATCTAACAAAACTGTTTCGAATGAAATTAAAGACAACTAAGTGCTACTACAGCTATCTTAGGGAAAAAACTGAATGAATCTTTTGGCCAGCCCAGTATGTTCTTTTGAGGGCTCTGATTCTAAATCTCAGCTGTCCTAATCATCCAACAGTCACGGATACTAGAACCTTTTTATTGCTTTATTTAATTTCTGATTTTTCTCACTTAAATCTACATGTGGAAGCCAGTTGTAAGCGACATGACCTTACTCAAGGATTTTCATCATTAACTAAAAGCTAAATAATCAAGTCCAATGTGTAAGTTATTAGTGCCAAAATTCCCATTAAAACTATTTGTCATTTACTATATTATCCAAATGAATGACAGATTTCAAAGAAGTCATCCAAAAAGATCAATCTATTTAGAAAAAACGTAAGGAACATAGACACAGGTAACCCAGTGGAATGTCCCCAGTTTGTACCTGGATAACAGGACCACTGCAGCTGGGCTGACCACAAACAGGAGGCAGATGAAGCTGAGGGGCCACAAATAAGGAACATCCATCAAGTGGAAAGAGAAAGTAAACAACTCAACCTAAACTTGTCTCCAGGCCCAAACCTCAAAGCTGCATTTTGGTGCACATGCTTATCGGGTTCACAGGGAACAAGGCAGAGAACTAGGGAGAAATATTTAGAAAAATTTCTGAAATAGTCAATTAGGCTTCCAAGGTGGGCAGAAATCTACTACAGTCGATTTGGAACCCCAGATCTAGCATGGCTGCAAAGGTTCTGAAGAGGGACACAAATGTGCATTCCATTCCCAGTATAGGATCAAATATCTATTAATTTGCTAAATGTACTTTTTCTTTATAAAAGTAATAAAGGTCATTAGAGAAAATTCGGGAAGCAGAGAAACAAAGGGCACCACACAAAATCGCTAATACCACCAGAGGTCATGGATTAACTGATAATGGTAAAATTGGGGCAGAAAATAGTTTGTCTTTTATTCATCAGTTTCATATACTTGCCTGCCAAGATTACTGGAAGAAGCTTAGTGTACTGATTTCAAAAGGGGGTGGGTGGGTACTGAATGCATTCAGGATAAAAAGGGAAGCTTAATTATAGTTGCTTATATTCCCTAGCTTTTCACAAATGTTACTGCTGAAGAGTCAGAGGTCTGGGACGGGGGCTCATTCACTTGCTCAAGTCTTGTCTGTCGTGGAGACTGTAATGGACTTGGTTCTGAACATTCATCCCACTCCTCCCTGAGTTCTGGTTACCTATTTTGAGGAGTTTACCCCCACTCAAGGGGATGTACAGTTGGATTATTCAAGTTATCCTTGGTACTGACTGGTTCAGGAGTGAGATGTCTGGCCAAGAAGACATGAGAAGATGTTTGCTATCAGCTTTTTGGAAAGTTCTGGAGAAAGCCCCAGGAAGCACACCTCACACACAGCCCTGTAAAGAAGCGAACTTAAAACTAAGTCAATATCATGGATGGTAGAGGAGAGAGATGAAAAAACAAATCCTGGACGATATGGTTGAACAGATGAATTTACAAACACAGCCTATCGTAAGAGGAGTGGATTAAAAGAGCCAGAACAGCGGTGGGTGTTGGCTTGCTCTTTGCTACTTTTTATGAGATATTACAAGAAAGAGATGAGCGGAGAGGAGGTGCTGGTTTGCAAGCAGAGACAGGAAGGAATGAAGGTAGTCCAGCGGCTGGACGCTGGCTGGACTCAAATGACCGAGAAGGGGTCCCTCCCCAGCCTGACATTTCAAGTGGTCTCAAGAGAGCCACCATTCACGTGAAAGGGACATGGTACAGCAAGGAAATAAAGACATTAAGGAAGTAGAGCAGTGTGTCTGGGTGTCGTATCATGAGACGTGATGGGACTCAAACGGGTGAGAAGCCTGCTATGATTCCAAGGAAATTATGTTGCCAAAGAAACCACAGGACTAGCCTGCAAGAAAGCCTGTGATGATTCAAGCCCTGAATGGACTCTCAGCTCCCCCAAAGTGATGCCAGCAGAAACTGGATTGTGAAACAGATGTCCCAACATCTACCTCAGATAACACAACAGAGGATAACAGCCAGCCAAGAAATGACCTGTCAGCGGATGGAGCCAGAAGCCACAGAAGATAGCGGGCAAGAGAGTTTTTTACCTAGAAAGCAGAAACAGCCTCCCACTGCCAGGTCAAAGAGCATTCCAAAGTGCTCGTGCAGGAGGGTTCTATTTTTGCTACTGACCAATTCTTTCTCTAAAAGGCAGTTTTTAAATGCAGTTATACTGTCCTTCAGGTACCATCGTGGTTGTATGAATGTGTTGTGTGTGCATTTTGGGGGGCCGGTACATACCTTGTCTTTTAGTACACAGATGCCCAGACCAGGAGGAACCAATTCCAGACCTAATGGAAATAACTGAGCATCAGCAGAGATCCTGGATTTGACCCTGAAGCAGTAACAGGTTGCGTACTTCTGGTTTCTTCCCTTGGGAAAGGGGGGAGCATTCTCTAAGCGGCTAGGGAGTGGACAGTACAGAGGCTTGGCTGTTCACCACATTCTTTCTCTCCTCCTCTGGAGCTGCCTGGGCCGTGATCTGCTAGCTACGTTATACTTCCTAGCCACAGTTGCCAGTACTTTTGACCATTTAACTAAGATCTTGCTGATAGAACATGAGTAAAGTGATAAGAGTACCAGGGAGGGTCCCTGGAGAAAGAGGCTTGCCTCTCTCATGCTCTCCTTTCTCCAGCCGTAAGCATGAGCATGGACACACCTGTGCCTGCAGGTTAAAGCTAGCAATTAAATCTAGCTTTACCTTGAACCGTGCATCTGCAGGCAAGAAAGCCCCATGGCAGAGGCTCCCAAATTTCCTCATCTTTTCACAGTGCCCTTTGGCCAAAAGAAATATCTGATGATTCCATTTCAAAGCAGTTAGGTTCAAAAAGTTACATATGTATGTCCTAATGGTAGTCTAGTAGTTGTTTGAAAAAATAATACATATAAAGTTGACAGAGAAATATTCTTACATAACCATCATTGCTTACTAATGAGATTTGTGCATCTGTTGAGCTTTGTACAACTTCTCAAACGCCAACTTTATTTCCTATGCAATGTTGATTTGGGCACAATATTTGTTTTTAAAAATCACAAGTTCTGAAAAACCAGCTTCACAAAGATATGATGTCATTGAAAGGAACATAGTTTAAGATCTGATGTTGAAAGTGATCTATCTTATTTGCTTGTTGGGTTAGTTTGTTGCAACAATTAGCATTACCCTAACTAATGTATTAACTGAACTCTTGGATGTCCTTCAAAGAAACGTAAGAAACTGTCACGCTGAGTTAGAACGAGATATGGGTTTCCCTGGCTCACTAGTGCCTTGCTTAAGGATGAACCAAAATGTAGGAGGAAGAACCCAACCAGTACTCTCGGGACATAACCCTCCAACGAGCACGAGGAACCCCCCAGCCAAATAGCCTCCAAGTAACTCTAGTGCTGTCATCCCTGGTCCTCTTCTCAAACAATAATTCTCGAATGTTCAATAGATAAATCTTGAAGAAAGAGTAGGAAATGAATACGTATAAATTATTTTGACTAGCTTATTCATTAATTCAGAAAGTATTTACTAAGCACTACTATGTATACATTACTGCCAGATATTAAAATAAATAAAACATATACAGTATCACTCCATGTGAAATATATTCTTTGCAAACTATTCTTAGGATAAGCAAATCTACATTACTTATTCCTTTGACAGATTGGATTCTGACGCCTTGCTAAGCCAAAAATCAAATGTCCACTGTTTGCAACATCGCTCCCTGAGAAAATAATGTTAGTGTGCTCAGACATTTTTCTTATGGACCATACTCATTGTCTATCTCGACTGGGTAGTTTATACATCAACTAGCTGTGTTCTGTTTTAAAGCTGAGTCAAAGGAGCTAGTCTTTAAATAACTTAAATACGGACCTTGCTCTTCTGAGAGCTGAATCAAGATCTTCCTTGCTTCCCTGATTTACTCCTGGGAGTTTTCAGCCCTCCTTTGCCTCCTGTCTTTAGCAAGCTGAAATCATTAGCTGTTAGACCAACGCCCTGTTGGGATATCCCAGAAGGGAAAGTTTTCCCTTCTGCACTTGGGAACTCTGCCCTGTCCTTCAAGACCCAAGTCGAATATTACCTTTTCCGTGCAGCCTTCCACACCACCTCCGAGTAGTAATGATCCCTCCCTCCTTCAAGCTCTCCCAGCACTTTATCCACAAGTACATGAATTTATACACACACACTTCTGTTACAGTACTTTTCAAATTACATAATCATTTTTGGTTGGTGCGTTTACTTAGATTAGGGGTTGGTCAACTTTTTCTGCAAAGGGCCTTGTAGTAAAAGTTTTAGGCTTTGTGGCCTATAGGACCTCTGTTGCAACCACTGAATTCTGTCATTGCCAAGGGAAAGTGGCCAAGACAACATGCAAATGATGGGTGTGGCTAGGTTTCAGTGAAACTTCTGCTGTAGGCCAGACATGGTCAAAGGGAAATCTAACTCTTCAAGACAAGAAGTCCCATATTGCTTATGAAGTTTCCTAGGTCATTTATCTTCATGGAATATGCATGGAATATGCTCCCTGGCCATTTCCCAAAACTCTGTGGGGCTAACTGAACAACAGGATCCATTTTTGACTGGAAAATTTTGGCCAGGGCTTTCGTTTACAATATATAGCTCACATCCAATAGGATGTGAGTAAACCAGATGTTCAAGACATCACACTCAGCTGGGCACACAGTTGTGTTTTACTTGACCTCTAATGTTGACCCATGTAATGTCTTATATTTCAACTGGTTCTTGATTTTTTTTTTTTTTTTTTTTTTTTGTG
>NW_006792323.1:796773-806880 GCF_000442215.2 Lipotes vexillifer | reverse complement strand
CGCAGGCCTCTCACTGTTGTGAGAGGGCCTGTCCCATTGCGGAGCACAGGCTCCGGATGCGCAGGCTCAGCGGCCATGGCTCACGGGCCCAGCCGCTCCGCGGCATGTGGGATCTTCCCAGACCGCGGCGCGCAACTGGGTCCGCTGCATCGGCAGGTGGACTCTCAACCACTGCGCCACCAGGGAAGCCCGGTTATTGATCTTTTAAAATAGAGATCTTAAAAATTTAAAAAGACCGCGTTTCCTACTTTTCATGACAAACTGGAAGCCATGGCCCTATTCCATCTACCTTCCACCATGGTGACAGTCCGTTGGATGTGAATAGTAGCTGCCCTTTTTTTTAAAAATTGGGATATAGTTGCTTTACAATGTTGTGTTAGTTTCTGCTGTACAACGAAGTGAATCAGCTACATGTATACTTATATCCCCTTGCTCCTGGACCTCCCTCTCACCCCCGCCCCCATCCCATCCCATCCATCTGGGTCACCACAGAGCACCGAGCTGAGCTCCCTGCACTGTACAGCAGGTTCCCACTAGCTATCTGTTTTATACATGGTAGTGCATATATGTCAGTCCCAATCTCGCAGTTCATCTCACCCCCCCCGACCCCCGTGTCCACACGTTTGTTCCCTACGTCTGCACCTCTATTCCTGCCCTGCCAATAGGTGCATCTGTACCATTTTCTAGATTCCACATATATGCGTTAATATACAGTATTTGTTTTTCTCTTTAGCTGCCTTTAAAGGAGCAAGTAACCCTCCAGTTTTCCCTAGTCACCACTACTCTCTATTACTCTCAGAGTCTGAGGGTCATTACCATTTATCATCTGCCCAGCCTCTTTCTTTTATTACCTGTCTGGTTCCTGTCGTCATCTGAGTTTGCAACTCTTAATATAGGTATTTAGAATTCCTGGGTGATTTGAGACCACAAGTTTTCACTTTTCTTGCACCCATCAAGTTTTACTCCTTTCCTGCACACCCAAGGTAGGCATACCAATTTCTGTGATGAGTCAGTTTTATAACTGCATAAGTTGGGAGGGAGAGACATGAAATTCTCTGCTTACTCTGTACTAATCAAACCATCACTTCTCCTTTCCTCCAGTCCTGGTTCGACATTTTGATTGTCCACAGTCTCACAGGTTATCTCATTTATCTAATTAGATCCTTCTTTTTTTAAATGCAAATGCTCATTTACTTTTCAGTGATAAAATTCAAGCACCAGCTAATAAGCATCTTGAGCTCTAGTTGAGAGTCCCTCTGAATGTTCATAGTAGGCACTTGCTAATCTGAGTGAATAAGCAGGTCTTCAAATATGAAGGTAAGTCCCTTGCTATTAGCATCAGAGCATGTGCCCTTGTGGTGACTACATCACCCGTGGAGCTGGGCTGAGTTATACCCATTTGTCTGGTCTGCCTTGTGTCCTGCAGCCTGCATTTGTGATATGGATGCATTGGGTCAGTGCACCTAACTCAACTAAGACTAGTAATAGCAGCCGACGCTTATTGAGCACTGTGTACAAGACTATCCTAAGATCTCTTACATATATTATTGTTTAATCCTCCAAAGACACCTATGGAGTAAACACTATTATTATATTCATTTTATAGCTGAGGAAACTGTGATTCAAACAGGTAGTTTGCCAAGGTCAAATGGAGGATCACGAATTTGAACCCAGGAAATGAGATTTCAAATCATGTTCTCCTGACCACTGAGGCCCCCAGAGCCCCCTCCCTCCCTCTTGGTAGATGACCATACAGCAGAACCAAGCCTCTTGTCCAAACAAGTTCAAACCCAAGGTATTGCCAAGAGGTCTACTAATTCAGCTATCATACTTCAATCTAATTGTAATAATGCTGCATATTCCAGAATTACCCATATTCTTGTTTAGTAATGAAAAAAATAATGCAGATTTACTATTCCTAGGCTTAAAGAACCTGGGACATTGGTAACAATTTTAATGGAAACTTTTAAAAAAATTGCATTATAGTTTTTCAGCCTACACTGGGAATGACACTGCTCAAGCTTGATAATCTCTAGATACTCTACTTGCTGAAATTTTTATTTTTTATGACCAAAGTGGGCATTTGGTTACAGCTGCTTTAAAATTTTTCTGAGATAAAGATTAAAGTTGTACCTTAAAACAGGGAAATCTGGGACCTCCATTTCCTATCTTTCTGTGTTATAATGGACTCAAAATGACTTTCTGGGGAGGATCTTGGGTTGCCTGGGACTATTCCTATGACTTATTGCTAAGCAAAACCAGGTACACTTCTGTTGAGGCACAGCTCATTCTCAAACACCCTGACTTCACAGGAGGGTATTAATTCTACCCCAAGCTTGGCTGAAAAAGTACATGGCTTTGCACTTCCTAATACAACAGAGCAGCTGTCCTCCATGTACTTTTCCAGGAATATAATTTTAACCTCATTACCAATCCTGAAATATCTTTTTAAAACTTGGCTGAGAGAAGATGTATGTATGGAGGACTTTCCCAAAGCTATGCCTATACCTCGGAAACAGTGAAGAAATTAGGTTCTTTCCTATTTTGATATCCAAAACAAATATGCAGCATGTATGTATATCCACTCTTTTTTTAAAAAATACAAGTTCAGGGACTACACAAACACAAGGTAAGAAAAAGATAGTCCACATTCCATCCCGGGTGGATGGCAGACCATCAGAAACTAACAATCGACCACAGAAGGTCGAATCTGTTGGAAACACTCTCTTCTTTCACAGAGTTGACTTTCAATTGCTTTTGTGACAACAGATGCTGTGGTCTGTACTGAGGGACTATATACGGATGAGCTGACGAAGGTTATCCGATAAGGATGTTGTTCATGACACTATACGGTGTCACTCTAGAAAGACTTACTGGAGAAATTTCTCTTTGGTCTCAATAGCAGGCAGGATGGGACTTCTCCAAGCAACTGGCTGCATTTAACTGATGAACTCCACAGATCATGTTTGCTTCCTCTATTGGCTTCTGAACGGCTTGGTGTCAAACGTGTGGTCCTTCTCTCCAAAGGAGGTCCCCTGACTCTGTCTCAATCTTCCATGATCATTTGTGCTTTCCTTCATCTATTTATTTTATTTTCTCTTGTTATACTGAATAGATTTTAGTAACATAGAGTAGTAAGATTTTTGACAAAGAATGGTAGAAATAAGCAGTTATTTTCTTTGGTGTTTTTTCCCCCTGGTGACTGGCTCCACTGATGATCCTGTCACTACAGCTAAAACCCTGAAAGTCATCCTTGATTATTCCTCATGCCCACACCTGACTCTGCTTCAGATTCATCCACTTATAACTCCACTGTCACTACCTCAGTCAAGGCCAACAGTGTCTCTCTTCTGGGCCACCACAGTAACTGAACTGGTCTTCCTCTCTCATGTCTAATTCATTCCCTTATCCAACCTATCCTCTAAGCGTCAGCCATGCTGGAAACCCTAGTTTGGCTTCCCTTTGGCCTTGGGATATGGTCCAGACTCTCTAGAAGA
Organism: Lipotes vexillifer; assembly: GCF_000442215.2. Taxonomy (NCBI): domain Eukaryota; kingdom Metazoa; phylum Chordata; class Mammalia; order Artiodactyla; family Lipotidae; genus Lipotes; species Lipotes vexillifer. The sequence continues at coordinate 803,383 of NW_006792323.1, read as the reverse complement.
CTTTTCAAGTCCCTGGAAAACCTGGAATGAGCACTTTTGATCTGACCCATAGACCATCTCCTACTTCCTCAAAAGTACAGTTCCCCCTCTCTGTCTTTTGGACATTTGCACGCACCATTTCCTCTGCCTGGGATGCTCCTATTCTATACCCCTGGCTCTCTTTTATTCATCTCTCAGTTTAAATGTTCCTTTTTTGGGGGGGCAGGCTTTCGTGGCATCTTAGATTGGGTTACACATTCCTGTTATATGCCTACAGAAGCAGTTATTATTTGGGAAGTACAGATTATTGTATTTGATCAGAGTTACTGATTGGATTGTCTGTTTTCCCTGCTACACAACAGGACAGGGATGCATTTTTGCTCACTGCTCCAGCCCTAGTGCCTGGAACAATATAGAAATGTAATAAACATCAACTGAATGAGTGAATGAGATAAATCACCATCATATCGTCACTCATAAAGCACCAGAAATTAGGAACAGCTGAGAGAAGATTCCTGGCTAGTATATCTTTAGTGGACCCACAAATTTAATGAAACAACCTGCAAGGTGGCTCTTATTTTTATGTAAAAATGTCATTACAGGGCTTCCCTGGTGGCCCGGTGGGTGAGAGTCCGCCTGCCGATGCAGGGGACGCGGGTTCGTGCCCCGGTCCGGGAAGATCCCGCGTGCCGCGGGAGCGGCTGGGCCCGTGAGCCATGGCCACTGAGCCTGCGCGTCCGGAGCCTGTGCTCCGCAACGGGAGAGGCCACAACAGTGAGAGAGGCCCGCGTACCGCAAAAACAAACAAACAAAAAAGTCATTACATTTGCTTGTTCCTTTTCTACCTTCTAATATTTTCAACCTTAAAATAGAGGAGAGGGCTTCGCTGGTGGCGCAGTGGTTGAGAGTCCGCCTGCCGATGCAGGGGACGCGGGTTCGTGCCCCGGTCTGGGAGGATCCCACGTGCCGCGGAGCGGCTGGGCCCGTGAGCCATGGCCGCTGAGCCTGCGCGTCCGGAGCCTGTGCTCCGCAACGGGAGAGGCCACAACAGTGAGAGAGGCCCGCGGACCGCAAAAAAAAAAAAAAAAATAGAGGCGAATTCACACAAGCCATATCATTCCTGGGTTGATTCCTTATTTGGTTGCCATAAATCACCCAGGTAATGCAGCAATAAAAGACGCAGTTAATCTTCAGAGATCTTTCCACTTGTCAAGGAAAACTCTGTGAGCTAGACTTAAGGGAGGCTATGGTTGTCTGCTTGAAAGAAAACAGAGAAGAGGGGTGATTACCATGTAATTTAGAGATTTCATGTACTTGCCAAAATTGCTGTCACCTCATTCCCCTTGCAAAGCCAATGCAGTGCAACTGACTCATGACAATGATGGTTTCTACCTTTTTGGTGAAAATAAGTTGTGCTGTTACCTTTTCCACACATACTACAAGGCAAGACAATATAATATCACAGACTCCTACTCTTGGGCTGAAAGTATGCAAGTAGACCTAGATCCAGGATGGACCAACAGATACCTGGCTTCACTTCCTTTATTTCCTGCATTCTTGACTCCTGCTCATTCATGAATTCTAATGAGATATTCCTATCCAATGCATATGAGGATCGTGCAGGTTATAGCTTTCATGAAATTCAGACAAAATGATTATTCTTACTTCTGCTAAAACAAATATTTTAACTCAACATTGCCTATAAAGCATTTCCAACCAGTTAAAACTCTCAGTTCCAGTTAACTCTTTAACAAGGCAGGGTTCGGGCACTGACCCTCTATGCAGTTGAAAACACTAATGTAATTTATAGTCAGCCCTCCATACTCAAGGTTCCTCCATATATGTGGTTCGACATTTGCAGATTCAACCAACCGTGAACCACACAGGATTAGTATTTACTACTAAAAAATTCCACGTGTAAGTAGACCCACATATTTCAAACCCATGTTGTTTAAGTGTCTACTGTACTTGCGAATGGAGAGGGGACTTCTGGGTTGCTATGATACTCAATTTCTCAGACTCAGCTATATATCAGGCCCTGGGTTCTGTGAGATGCTCTGTGCTCTTATGTAGTGACTTCTGTTACCTGCAACCAAGGGAATCTGAACAAGTAGAGCAAGCCCACTCGGTCAAGTTCAAACACATGGGTGGTCTGAGGTACAGACTGCTACAGAGAAAGGAAAGGGGAACCTTCTTGAAAGGACCTCTGTGGGAGAGAAGCAAGTCACCCTTTAAAGACAAATGCAAACTATCTTCCGAAATGAAAAACTGAAGAATATAAGCATAATTAGAAATGCTGACTTCTTCTGCACATAGATTCAGCTAAGTAATCATCTTCACACATACACATGCATCCACACTCACCAAGGTATTCTCTGCCCCTTTCTCACTACTTTTATAGACTTAAAATGCCATGAACAGTAAAGCACAATTTATGTACTAGCTAAAAAAAAAAAAAAAAAGTACTGCCAATTAAATTGTAGTACAAGGCTTTCTTACCCTTTATTTTAAATTTTCTACTTCTTGAAATGACTTCTTTGAGATTTAGGTAGACAGATTTTTAGCACTTCTCATTTTTATGCATAAAAAGGGAAATCTGAGATAAATATATTAAGGTATTCCTAAAACATCTTTACATTCAGAGTCCAACCCTTTCAAATCACTTTTCCATTCAGTCTTTGGTAACTATGCTTTTTTTTTAAAAAAGAGAAGCATTTCTTTAAAAAGTGCTTCACCATTGTCTCTAAGCTGCCAGCCATCATTTGGAAAGTTCTCACACTAGAGCTTTCTTGATCTTACCAGAAGGTGTCAACAGAACATGGTCAGACAATAACCTAATCCTCCTTCCTCAAACAGCGCTTAAATGTCTGTTTTAAATGTCAAGAAGTTATGGTTGTCTAGCCATGCAACTAGAAATAACAACCATGCCCACGCATGCAAAGCACAGCAATTAGGTCACGGGTGCTGCCAGCAGTGATTCCAAGATGCCATAAACCATAAGCGGCACCCTGATTTTAGAGATAAGAAAATATGTGTGTGTTGGGGGGAAGTGAATCTTAGAATCAATGAAATACAATGGATACTCATCCCAAAATATAAAGTAAAATCCCTGTAAGACAGGCTCGATCATTTTTACTTCTGTGAAAACAAGTACTTTAACTCAAGGATACTTTGGAGCATTTTCAAACTAGTTAAAACTCTCCCTTACTTGCAATTAGAGTAGTTTAGTGGTAGAATAATCAACCCAAAGCAACACTATTGCAGCTGGTTGGTTTGGGCACATGGTTCTTCTTTAGTAAAAGGAATTTTACTGCAAGCTGTCCTGATCCAGAGGAGGCAGAACTTTCATGAAGTGTTATATTTCCCATTTCTCCTACTCCATAGAGATGGAATGGGTAGACTATAGTAGACGTGAAACATACCCGGCTTAAACACATCATTGGTTTACCTCCCGTCCCCCACCCTTCCTTACAAAGAATGATGATACAAGCTGCATTCAGTGAAATAACGGAGAAACAAACTAAATAGGTGTGTAGGCTGACAAAATATTTTTAATACACCATCTGTAAATCTCTCAAACTTTTTGGGTTAAGCCACAAGCTCTTTCATGCATAAAGTCTGGGGATGATACGGAAAATTTCCAGGGGAACAGGATAGACTTTACTATCCTGAGAGGTCCCCTGCCTTCCAAGGAAGATAGGGTGTTGCCAGTGCAACCAAACTTCCCTGTTCCCCACTCAGGGCCCTTTCTTCCTGCCTCGGTGGCCACCACTTGTTGCTGGGGATTTTTGTGGCCAGTGTTCCACTTATCACCCTTCAATTCAAGATTCTTTCCTAAATCTATTGTCTGCATCCCAGCTGGGTGGCAAGACTGTCTGTGAAACCCTGCACCAGCCTCTAGCTGAAAAGTTTCCAAAGACCTGAAACTAGCACTTGGTGGAGATTATCAGAATTTGATGAAGCTAATGCACTGGAGAATTAAGTAGCAGCTTGATTATTAGCAGGAAGTTGTACAGAAAAGAATAATAATGCAAGTTATTCTCTTTCTACTAAATAAAGCAATTATCTTTTTTCTTAGGCCTTGTCTTTGGAAGAGGCCTTTATTCTTCAAGTAAGAAAACAAACAAGCCAAAAGTATTTCCACTGCACATTTATTGTTAAATTAAGAAAGGCTTGGTCTTAGGGTTGTCAAAATAAACAGGATATGAAAATTTAGACTTGTAGGAAATTTACAGTGATGCTGAAATGTACTGTACCCAGTGGTAATTTAATTTCCTTATCAGTCTTTTCCAAGAGAAACTGGGAACAAAATGTGCCCAAGCCCAAGAAGAAATCCTGAGGAGACTGCAGGAAAGAAGCTAATTGCAACCATGAGTACCAGACTGAGCCAGTTCAGATAATACAAATACAAAGGGGCAAAAACAGGGAATTCTCAGTGAGAAAGAGGAAGAAGAAGAAAAAGAACAGAACAAAAATAAACCAGAATTATGGCAGATCACTTTATGACGTGATGTGTTTTAAAATCAATGGCAGGTCAGGACAAAACCGCACGAAAAAAACCTGGCTCTCAGTGGTGCTGAAGATCTATCAAGAACAGCACAAAAAATAGATATTTACTAGACAAAAAGAAAAATATTTCAACATTCAGAAAAAAATTGAGGATGTATCTGAGAGGGAACCCAGAAGACTTTACAGTCACTATGAATTTTATACTGTTAGGCTGACATGACTCTGCATAAAAAATAATATATTGAATATTAATTTCCCATACATCAGGGTTAGAAAAACCAATATTTTTTATAGGAAAATGTTATTTTTAATACCGTATAATACAGTTAGGAAAACTAGTGTATAATGCAAGGAAATGTCTCTCTTTAATTTTTATATCAAATTTTAAATGAAGGGTCAAGTTATAAGGTTTTGAGAATTCTTTTTTAGTGTTGTAGCGTAAGTGTTCCCGTGGATTGCGTTTTAAAACAGGATGGTTATTTGATGCTGATGTTGGGAATCTATAGATATCATTAAAATGCTTTTAGGCCAATATGTCTTCTACATTAGTGACCCTCAAGTTTTCCCATGCATACAAATCATGTAATCATGTAATGATTACATGAGGATCATGTAATGAAGAGTCTGACTCAGTAGGTCTAAACTGAGGACCGAGAATCTGCATCTTAACGAGTTTCTAAGTGCTGCTGTGGACCATGATTTGAGCAGCAAGACTCCCCACGTGACTCTGTTTCTGGTGGGGTCTTTCACTCATGATACGAGGACTGGAAGGATGATCAGCATCTAGTCAGAACAATCTCTGGTCTTAATTATGGATTTTGCTTTAAGAGCACCTATGTCCAAGTAACTGTTCATGTCTATAAGAGCCTGCTCTCTCTTTTATTTAAAGTCATCATTATAATGAAAAAACTGAACTGCTGCCTAATATCTGTGTAGTTGTAGGTTAGGTTATAAATGAAAATACAGACTCCGGTCCTGAGAAGTTTACAGCACAACATTGTGTGGGTGTGAATGTGACATTCCAAAGCAAAACAGCAACACCAAAGCAGATGCATATCTTCAAATCACATCTAAATCAAAGGTTTAATCTGTTTTCAAAGTGAAAGAAAAATAAATATAAAATTTGATGGAAATTGAGATAATTTAGCTTAGGAAATTTAAATTGTAATTTTATACAGCTGTCAGTTTTCTTTTGTACAATTCCTATGAAAGGGCACAACACGTCAGAAATTATGAAAAAAGCAGTTTTCCAGGCTGCAGGGGAGAGAGCACTACTATGAGCACAATAACAAACAGGGCTGCCACTGTCAAGAGCATTTTTGGCCATTAAAACAGATACTGATGCATAGTGGTCAGGGAAATGCAATGAAAACTACAAGGAGATATCATCTCACACCTGTTAGAATGGCAATTATCAAAAAAATCAAAGTGTTGGCAAGGATGTCGAGCAAAGGGAACCCTTGTACACTGTTGGTGGGAATGTAAGCTGGTATAGGCACTATGGAAAACAGTACAGAGGTGCCCCCGCCAAAGAAAAACCCCACCAGAAATGGAACTACCATATGATCCAGCAGTCCTTCTGCGTATATATTCAAAGGAAATGAAATCAATACCTTGAACAGGTATCTGCAGTCTTATCTTCATTGGCATTATTTACAATAGTTAATAAGATATGGAGGGCTTCCCTGGTGGCCCAGTGGCTAAGAATCCGCTTGCCAACACAGGGGACATGGGTTTGAGCCCTGGTCCAGGAAGATCTCACATGCCGTGGAGCAACTAAGGCCATGCGCCACAACTACTGAGCCTGCACTCTAGAGCCTGTGAGCCAAAACTACTGAGCCCACGTGCCACAACTACTGAAGCCTGCGTGCCTAGAGCCTGTGCTTGGCAACAACAGAAGCCACAGCAATAAGGCCACGCACCACAACGAAGAGTAGTCCCTGCTCGCCGTAACTCTTAGAGAAAAGCCCATGTGCAGCAATGAAGACCCAGTGCAGCCAAAAATAAATAAAATAATTTTTAATAAAAGATATGGAAACAACTTTAGTGTCTATTGAATGATGAACAGCTAAAGAAATCGTGGTGTATATATATATATATATATATATATATATATATAATA
>NW_006792323.1:789711-796385 GCF_000442215.2 Lipotes vexillifer | reverse complement strand
TGGAGAGAAAGAGATATATATGTATTATACCAGGGATTATATATATATATATATATATATATATATATATATATATATATATATATATAAAATATAAAATGGAATATTATTCAGCCTTAAAAAAGGAGATCCTGCCTTTTGCAACATCATGGATGAACCTAGAGGACATTATGCTAAGTGAAATTAGCCACACACAGAAGGACAGACACTGCATGGTATTACTTACATGTGGAATCTGAAAGTGTTGACTACATAGAGGCAGAGGGTGGAGTGGTAGTTATCAGGGGCAGGGAAGGGGTGGAGATGGAGAGATGTTGATAAAAGGGCACAAAGTCATAGTTCTGTAGGACAAATGAGCCCAGAGATCTAACCTGCAGCACGATGATTACAGGTAATAACACTGTATTGAATACTGGAAATTTGATAAGAATAGATTTCAGGTGCTCTCACCATATACAAACACAGCTATGTGAGGAGATGAGATTGTTAATTCGTTTGACTGTAATAATCATTTCACTATGTATGTGCATATCATACAATCACATAGTACACCTTAAATATACACAATCTTTATTGTTTTAAAAAAAAAGGTGGTGGGGAACTTAAGAATAGCTGTCAGTCATTAACAACTAAAATTAAACATACTCGTGACTCTCAAATATAATTGAAGCACTTCCTAGATTTATGCAACTAACTTTTCCTCCAAAAGCTTTATAAAAAATATATCTCAGTAAATGAAATCAAAACAGTATTAGGATTGATTACTTGCATCTGAGAAAACAAGATGCATTTGTTAGGAATTCTAGAGTTCCTTGCTGCCATGGCCCTACAAGCATTTAACTGGTATGAAAATAATCCTGCCAAGCTTTAGAAAGACCCCAGGGTCTGGAAAGAGCCAAGATGTTAGAAATATCTCCCCATTCCCACTGTTCTTTCTGTCAAACTCATAAAAATGTACATAATCCCTGCACATTTGTAAAAAGTGCACTGAATTTACGTCAAAGCAAACTGGAATGTGGAGCTTTCTGTGTCTTTCACACAATGCAGCCCATTGTTCTCTGAGAAAAAAAGGATGAGATATTTTGATGCCTGGGGCAAGGCTGAGATTATTCAATTTGAGTTGGGGAATTAAGAACAGATTCTTACTACTAATGCCTGATCAGTTTAAACTGTTACAATACACGAAATACTCCTTCTTCCTGAGATTTTGAAATTTAATATCTTTTAAAATGGGAAAAGCCAAAAATTATTTCTCTCTAGAATAAGATATAATTATAGCTGCAGTTACATGACTAAGCCAATTTATTGTATTACCTTTCCCTTTCACCATGTCAACTGGCACTTTATTCTCCTGTTAGAAAAAGTCTTAATATTTAAAACAAAATTTGCTCTAAATGCAGCAATTGGTGCTTTTAAAACATTTCAAAAAAGTAGCTGTAGTATAGAGAATTAAAATATCTGCATTTGCGTCCTTGGCTCTTTCACTTACTAATGCTGTGATTTCAAGCATCTCAGAGGTTGAGTCTCTTTTGTAAAGCTTCTCAGAGACATGAAAGAAGGGTATCTAATCCTTCCTAAGGATTATCCTAAAATAACACATATGCATGCCCTTTGGAAACTCTAGAACGCTATGGTAGTTTTATGTAATTTTAGGTAGTGGCAGCAGCAACCATAAAGTAAGACAAGTTGACATATATTTAGCCTCAACATGGTAAGCTGTCAATTTATGAGCATAGCCACCCTCATATCCTATATTTAGGGGTTTGTTTCTGGGACCACTCCTGGCATGAATTTCTGAATCAGTCAGGAGACAGAAACAGTTATCAGACAGGATTTAGTGTCAAGAATTGTTAACCAGATATTGGAGACCTGAAAAGGCAAAAAGGGAATACAAGTATTATACGGCAATAAACTGCAGGAAGCAACTCTTAGTCACAGGCTGGGGAAACAAAGAGAAGAGGCTGGAACTGTCACAGCTTTAAGGCTCAAAGGAGGGATCAGACCTCTGAGAGGACTCCACCTAGCGCATGCTGGGGACTCTGAAACTGGATCTGGGAGTGTTGGAAAAACTACAAACTGGAATCAAGGTAAGCCATCGAAGGAAACTGTCACTGCCTGGGTGGAGGGGCGTGGATGCGGAAGGGCTCACAAGGAAGGGAAGCAAACCTGCTCCTTTTTCCTTGTCCTACCTCCCAGTGACCCTCCAGCATCTCTGTTGGAGGTGAACAGGGATCCAGCTGGATGTGACGAAATGTGGCTGCACTGTACCAGGGCAGCATCACAAGCAGAGAGAAGAAGGGTACACTTGTCCCCGAGAAACCACATCTTAGTAACCAGCACATCCAGATTTAAGACATTTTGCTTTTTGGGAGAATGTTTCGAAAGACATTTTAATTTTAGTATTTTTCGTCTGGGCACGCATTCACCAGTTAACCACAGTTCCTACCATTCCCCGTTATCACATTTGAGTCTGATCCCCCAGATCACAATTCCAAGTGCCACTGATTCTTCTTCTAAAGATGCTGTGGAACATGCTCCAAATATTATATTCCCCTCAGGAAACAAAGCCAAGAAACACAAAAACGCATCCTTTATCAGGTGTTACAACTCAAAGGATGCAGAGTTTGGGTGGAGTAACATCTTCAATCATATCCATACTCAAAGGAAATATCATCAGCATTAGGATATTACTAATATACTCATATATTTGTTTACATAGTATAAATTACTATACTATTTTAATAATATCATTTTTTTTTTAGGTTACTGTACCTACCAGTTGAATGCTTATCATAATGGCAAACACTGAGTGAGATGATTCACATATCTTACATCATTGATAATTTGCTATCTTCCAGAGCCATTATTATGAAATGCCAACTTCAAAAGATTAAGCATCATAGCCAAGATTCTACCATTGGTGTGTCAATGCAGGGCTAGAATTTGGTCTGGATGACTCCAAAGCCCAAAACCTTTGCTCTGTATCTCCCTGTTTCCATATAAAGATTAATTTTGTATGGAGAGGCCCACTTGGAAACTGGCAGAGAATATTTGCATAAGTAAAAAGATACAAAAATACTGCTGCCATGGTGAGGCTAATTTTTAAGTGATATCAGTTTTAGCAAAGTAAGTTTAAAATGTAGCTTTATTGGGAATTCCCTGGATGTCCAGTGGTTAGGACTCTGTGCTTTCACTGCCGAGGGTGCAGGTTCGATCCCTGGTTGGGGAACTAAGATCCCGCTAGCCGCGCAGCGCAGCCATAATAACTAACTACCCAACTAAATAAAGATAAAATGTAGCTTTATTGTAAAAGAATTTAAAGTCAACTCACACATAGTTTTAATTTTAAAACCTTGTACAATTTGAACATTGTAAAAACTACAGAGAAGAAAAAAATGGCTACAGAATTGGCAAAATGAATGTCACAAAATCTCTATACAAAAGAATATTGAGCAGAGACTGGCATCCATGCATCAAAATCCATTGTCTCTCTCTCTTCCTAGGCACTTAATTAGACTACATTACCCAAGCACCCTTGCAGGTAGGTCTGGCCCCATGACTGAGTCCTAGCCAATAGGATTGAGAGTGGGGGCTGTGGTCCTTTCTGATCTGGCCCATAAAACTTCCCACCATCATGCCTTCATCTCTTCCCTTTCTCTCTGGGTGGATGCAGATGACATCAGGACTCTAGGAAATGGAAAAAACTCAAGTCGGAGGACGCCTGGATAGGTAAATCACCTCATGGTGACCTCCACCCCTCTTCTGGGCTTTCCTGTATGTGAAAAATAAACTTCTGCTATGACTGAAGCATTTTATGTTTGTATGTATTTGTTTCCACTGCTTAATTTATTCTTAATGAATATACACATGGTTTTTAAGAATTAGACTAACAACAATACTGAAAATAATGCTGATAGCTCATACTTATTAAGCTCTCACCGAAGTGTTAGGTTTATGAAAGACCTTGTCAGGCCTTCACTCAGAACCTCTCCATACTTTGCACATGGCATAGAGGATCCCAGTTAGGTGTTCTTACAGTTCAGACTGAAGAAGAAAACTAGAATAAAAAGATTTATCTGTAAATAAGATCCCTGATAGAAGCGAGAACTGACAGCAAAGGAAGAGGCAGAAGGAACATACGAACCATGTAAGAAAAAATGCAACCTGGGACCATTTGGTGTAGGGCCGTAACTCCACCAATCCGTAAAGGCTTTGAGGAAATCACAGTATGATTGCTCCTTTCAATAGCTGACGTTTACAGTGATGACTATGTTATCAAAAAGTTAAGCCACATTCCCTAAGTCCTGCTTAAGAAAGCAGAAGTGTGTTACAATATGCCTGTGAATATTTTCCAACTGACATGGTCCACATTGAAAAAAAGAAAAAAAGAAAAAAATCTTGGGACCTCCCTGGTGGCACAGTCGTTAAGAATCTGCCTGCCAATGCAGGGGACATGGGTTCGAGCCCTGGTCTGGGAAGATCCCACATGCTGTGGAGCAACTAAGCCCATGTGCCACAACTACTGAGGCTGTGCCCTAGAGCCCACGAGCCACAACTACTGAGCCCACGTGCCACAGCTACCGAAGCCCGCGTGCCTAGAGTCCGTGCTCCACGACAAGAGAAGCCACTGCAACGAGAAGCCCACGCACTACAACAAAGAGTAGCCCCCGCTTGTCTTAACTAGAGAAAGCCTGAGTGCAGCAACAAAAACACAACAGAGCCAAAAATAAATAAATAAATAAACAAACAAACAAAAAACCCCCCTGATATCTAAGGGATGTGCTTTAGTTAGCTGGAAAATGCGCTTATGGAACAGCAAATTTCTAAATGGTGGTACATTACTATGCATTTATTTATCTGAGAAACCATCCTTTGAAACATCACAACTCTAAATCCTGATGGGAACTCAGACGGGGTTAGATTTGATACAATGCAGCCTATCAGGAACAGTCTCTTTTACTGCATTCCCAGGTCATGGGCAACAACCTGTTCTGATGTGAGTCACTCTCACACATTGTTGGTTATCTTTCCACTGCTGTCTTTCTGGGGCATCTAGTGTGAACCATGTAACTCAGCTCTGTGGCTTTCCTGCTGGGATTAGTAATAGCTGTACCAACAAATATTACTGTGCAATTGACCTAGGGATTACATTTAGATTACTTTGGATTTCTATACTTGGGAAATGCATGCTTTAATTTTCCTCTTAGGTTAAAATTCATAATGGAAAAGAAGATGTCTGTTCATGACACTGACTTATACAGTGGGTATGATTTGCTTTATAATAGCAGTGCTTGTACCACCAAATGTACCTTTTTGAATTAGGGCATCCAGCCTAAGGAAAAAAATAGGCGGACAAGTATTAATAAAGACACTGGGAGTGGGAAACAATCCCAACTGTAAGGCGGATAATAGAAGCTGCTTTCTCAACCTATGAGGGGAATTTCAGGAGAGTGGAGATTTGGTGATCGTGCTCTTTCAGTCTTCCCCTCCAAATGCGTGGAGGCCTATAAACAGCCGAATCCATTATTCACAAGATAAAGGCCAAGCAAGGAACCTAGACCATTATATCAGAAGCAGTGCAGTCTTACTTGGCAAAACATATGACTGATATCCTTTACAGCACCACAAGTCTTTTGTTTTGCTTTGTTTTGCACATGGATATACTGAACAACTGTTATTTATTTTTATACCTGTTATGAATTTTTAAAAAGTGCTATCGAAGCACTTGTTTTACTATCTTTTTCTTTCTTTTTTCTCTTTTACAGTAGGTCTCAGAGAAGCCTGAGGGCACATCCTAAAGCTCATTAGGTAGGAGAGGAATAACGTCCAGCCACACGTTGATTCTCTGTAGGGACTCAAGATATTTGTATGTGGTGTAAACTGCAGGGAGCCAAAATAAAAATTCCCTAACACTAAAAAGAATAAAATTGTGAAAATATTTTACCTCTAGAGTTAAAATGCTCAAAGCAGAGTGACTTTTCCTTCAACAAGAGTTTTTAAAATATTTTAACATTTTGCTAAACCACAGAAAAGTGCACAAATTGTAAGTGTGAGGCTCACTGAATTTTTACCAAACCCACGTGTGACCAGCATTCAGATTAAGAAATAGAACTTGACGCACAAATAGAAGCTCGCTCTCAGTCTTTCCCTCCACCACCCCCTGCCAGGGAAATTACTGGGGTATTGAAGATGAACTCTGCATCTGTGTATCTACACACTGAAAGCCGCGAGTATGGTACTGTAAGATATAAGATTCATCCATATTGTTGCACACAGTTTTAACTCTGTTTATTCTCACTGATGTATGACATCCCATTGTTGTGTCTCCGTTCTGATATTGATAGACCTTTGGGTATTTTCCAGTTGTCAGCTATTGGGAATAGTAGTAGCACCAGCTTGCTGCACCCATGTTTTGGTGAACATATGCTACTGCTTTTAATCAGGCTTTCACTGAGGCATACAACCAATGGGTCATAAGATATGAGCATGCTCAGATTTGTCAGATACTAATAGTTTTCCAAAGTGGCTGCACCAATTTATACTTCTCCCAGTATGGGAGTTCTGGTTGCTCCAAATAGTCACAAAAATTTGCTAATATCTGTGTTTTCCATTTTAGCCATCCAGGTAGTTGTGTGGTATATTCATGCTATGACGTTAATTAGCATTTTCCTGCT
>NW_006792323.1:757317-789531 GCF_000442215.2 Lipotes vexillifer | reverse complement strand
CACGAACCCGTGTCCCCTGCATCGGCAGGCGGACTCTTAACCACTGCGCCACCAGGGAAGCCCTTGGACACATTTTTAAATAAATGTGTATTGTACAGAATCCTGAGACAGTAAGGGATCTCAAAGACGGTCCATCCAAGGATAGCAAATGTGCAGCACATCTGCCCCCACTGACCCCCCTGCCTGTACCTCTGGAGGATAACACTGCAAACTGATCACTGGACCTGGATTCAGCCTCAGAATCTCTTTCCCAATACAATTCCTTACATAGTTATTTCCAAGCAAACAGAATAAACTAACCAGAGGAATCTTATTGACCAGATGAAACTTATCAAAAGCAGAGAGGTAGGAATAGTAGAAAAGGCTAAGGGAGACTGCCCTGGGTTTAAGTTTCAGAACTGCCATTCACCGTAGCAGAAAAGAAGGTCCCCGTTCATGATACTGACTTTATAAAGTGGTTTGTTTGGCTTTATAGTAGCAATGTTTGTATAGCAGCAATATTCAATTCATTGAATTGAGTGACACTGGCAAGTTAATTCATCTCTACAAAGTGTTATTGTGAGGATTTACTAAAAAATATTTGCATTATTTGCAGTTCTATTCTCCTTCCCTTTTTTTAAGGACAGCTTTCTTTCTCCTGGGGACAAATCTTTTACTACTTCTGCTAATCTATCTGCTCTTGAACTAATATTCTTCTTACAAGCCTGCTGAAGATGGCAGAATTTTAGGCCGACTATGAGTCATTAAGAGAGCAAGGTCTGGATAAAGAAGATGTGGTACATATATACAATAGAATATTACTCAGCCATAAAAAGAACGAGATAATGCCATTTGTGGCAACATGGATGCAACTACAGATTATCATACAAAGTGAAGTCAGTCAGGAAGAGAAAGACAAATACCATATGATGTCCCTTACATGAGGAATCTAAAATATGACACAAATGAACATACCTAGGAAACAGAAACAGACTCAAAGACATAGAGAACAGACTGGTGGTTGCCAAGGGGGAGGAGGGGTGGGTAGGGATGGAGTGTGAGTTTGGAGTTAGTAGATGCAAACTATTACATACAGAATGGATAAATAACACAGTCCTACTGTATAGCACAGGGAACTATATCCAGTCTCCTGGGATAAACCATAATGGAAAAGAATATAAAAAAAGAATGTATATATGTGTATAACTGAGTCACTTCGCTGTACAGCAAAAATTAGCACAACATTGTAAATCAACTATACTGCAATTAAAAAAAAAGAGAGCAAGGTCCTTCTCAACTTTTGTCTAAAGCAAGATACTTACATTTGGGCCATTTAAGTCATCATCTAAAACCATGAAAAACGAGGTGGCAGGTGTTCAGTGATGGAATTATGAGAAGGATCTAGGTCGTGTCCCCGACACCTGCGATGGTGCATATCACCTCCGGCATTTTGGGAAGTATTCATTCACTCACACCACCCTTAGCAGATCTCCTGAAACTGTTTCATGATCAACAGTGATGTCAACCATTGGCCAAGATGGGGCAAAGTGCTCCAGCCCAAAGAAAACGACAGAAACAATCAGACTCTCTCGGCAGCTCCTTTTAGCTACCTTTGCATGGTTCCAAAGCCCTCAGCCTGCCCTCACAGGCAGGTGGAGGATTCTCCCTCTCTGCTGGGCCAAACTGGGCTGGGAGTGGTACTAATTCATGGCATCTATGTATGCTATCTTTCAAAATCCAAAACGTTTTGAATTCTGAAATAACTCTGTCCCCAGGAGTGTTGGATAAAGGAACTGGACCAGGGTTGCAACAGGTCTTGTTCTCAAACTCCTGTCCTCTGAGTGTTTGCCCTTTAACCTGAATTATTTTAAAGAGAGGCAAATCAGAATAGAGAGACACAGGCTTTCACCTAACAGAGAAGCCAAAATATAAACATTTGAAAGTACCCAGGGTGGAAGAAAACATGGGGGAGCAGGGACCCCCATACACAACTGGTGGGAATGTATACTGGTACAAACTTTTTGAGAAGCTATTTGCAATTTTCCTAGAGAATTTAAAATGCATGTACACTTTGATCCAGCAATCCTACTGCAAAGTATCCTGTGGAAAGAGTCAAAACAGTATGCCAAGGACATGCCATATTGAATATAACAGAAAAATATAAAATAAAGGTTTATCAATAAAAGACTGGTTACATAAATTTTGGTATAACCACACAAAATAATAAAATGCAGCCTTTAAGAAAGTGGAAATGAGGTAGACCTATATGTAACAATATGGAAAAATAAATATTTAAGTGAAATAAGTAATTTGCAGAAGAACATATATAACATATGAGAAGTATATGAAATTATATATAATATGGTTTTTATAATTTCTAAGGATGTGCTTATATTCTAGATAAGAAAAATTTTCCTTACACATATTTTTATGGAAAATGACAGCTGGTAATGATTGGGGATGAGAACAAAGGAAGAAGGCTTTCACCTTTCATTGTATATGTTTTTAACATTTTTCTTTCCCACGTGCGCGTTCTGCTCTTATTATTGGTCCTCAGGAAGCTTGTGGAGTCTTCACAGGCTCAGTTACAGTACAAGTCACTGAGCACCTTTCCTAAGACTAGAAGTGCCATGAAGGGAAGCCTCCAGGCACCAAAGACCCCCACGACCTTCTGGTTAAACTTGACCTCCACTGACCCTTACATATAGACACAAGACCTACAGTAATATAAACTCCCTAAATGACATCATGGAATTCTAGAGTTGACTTTCTGCAAAATAAAGCCAATAATCACCTCTAACTACCTCTTCAATGTGTCCTATGTGAGCCATGTTAACTGTGTTTTTGCCTTTGTGATCCGACTGCACGGTCTGTGCATCAGCTCTGGTGGTGCTCAGAGCCAACGGGAGTCTGTGATGGGTGAGCGACACTGAATCTCAACCCAGGGGTAATGATCCCAGGTCTTCCACTTCCCATTTCCCCACTTCACCCAGCATGTGAGAGCTGGCTTACATCCTGGTATAGGATGACCTGTGTGCTGTCCTGCCCAAAACTTCCTGAGTGGTGACCAGGATCTCCTTGTTTGATGGGACAGTAATCACAGGATGAGAATTTCTATGGACCCCTTCAAATCCACTTGAAAGATCTAACTCTGCTCTAAACTTACCTGGTATTGCAATTGGATTAGAAGGACGACAGGAAAGAGCAGAGTCACCTTTCATTGTCAGGCCATACACACCAAGTTTAACACTACTCATTCTGTCCAGAAGAAACATATAAAAGAATATAAAACAATATGGTTGGTCAAACTACCAGCGGATAGATGTACCCTTAAGAGTCAGATGTCTGGTTACCCTACAGGCTTTATTATTTTGAGTTAAATCTTCTCCGCTTTTTCTAAACCATTTATTTTCCAACATGAAAAAAAAAAATCTAAGTACACCCCATCGTTCGGCTAAATCTTATACGTAGAACACTCTTCCCTGATCTTTGCAAGGCAGGCTGCTTCTTGCTGTCTCGATCACAGCGTAAAGGCACCTAGATTGGTTCCTCTAATGAAGCACTGTCACATGTAAATTTCCTGTATATTCCTTATCATCATTTATTTCCTTTACTTGCTATTTATTCAAGTATTGTTGGTTTATTCCCCATCCCCCAGTATGTAAAAACAGAAATGTTGTCTGTTTTGATTATCAGTATATTCTCTGGCACATGGTAAGTATTTGGTAACCACTGGATTAAAAAATGAGTGAATGAATGAGTGCTTTCTGTCACCTCTCATCCCCTAGAAGGGTAGCCAGATGCTTTGTTGGTGAAAAAGGCAAATCAGATATCCCTTTTGTGTAGTAGGCAAACGGCCAGTGAAGCCAGGAAATAATTTTTTAAACTGAATAAAGCATGGAGGTTAAAGGAGCCGAGGTGGTCCATAAGGAAAAGTGTTTCCTAATAGTCTCCAATGTCTTCCCAAAGCTTTCCTGCGCATCGGAGTCAGGGGACTACACTTGCAAACAGAGTAGAGGTACTCCAAGCTCTCCAGAAGTACTTCTGAGATGCACCATGTTCAAATCTGTTCACGAGTACTGAGCACTGGAGAACTGAAATAAAGACAGCAAACGCCCAAATGTAGGACTCTGATGTCCTTCCACAGACAGACTCACACAAATAAAATCTTTGTTTAGACATCATCTACTGCATAATGAAAGCTTTTTCCTTTTTAATTATGAAAGCACTCTTAAGAAAGAGGAAAACTGACAGTAATGGAAACATGTTAATAGTACAATAATATCTAAGAGATAATCTGATCCAATGATATATATGCATCTTAATCTTGGTATTTTTCAGATGAACCTTTCCCCTGCTAAGTTTTTCTTTTCTTCCTAAGACATTATAAATAAATGCTTCACTCAGCCCATTCATATTCTCTTAGATTAATATTTTTCCTTTGAAAGCATGTCCTGGCAATCTAGCCCTCCTCTTTACCCAGTGCCACATGAGAAACCTACTGTCTGCAGTAGCTCTATGTCTCCCCTGAAACAAGGCTGCACAGGCAACACTGACCTTGGCCAAGGGTGCAGAAAATGTGAGCAGGGTAGGGGCAATTTTCCTTGGGGTCCCTGACAACTGAACTGTTGTTTTTTTTTTTTAAAGCCAAGGGGTTTGAGGAGTGGCCACCTGTTGTGCTACCATCTTTCTTTTTACGCCCACTGGCTCATGTCACGATGACTACTTAATCAGTTCACCTGCAGAGAGTCATTCTTGCATGCCTCCTCTGTGAGAGACACACAGCCAAGCGCTGAGGTTGCAACGGCGAATGGACCTCGGCTCCTGCTTACATGGAGCTGACATTCTAGTTACTCAAAGTAGGGGTGTCACAGGTCTGTAGCTTCTGAAATATCTTAGAGGAAAACATTTTAAAAAATTCCTCGCGCAATAAGTCTAATAAAATGAGGAAGGTTTATAATTTAAGTTGGATGCAGGGGTAGGTCATTGGTGTTGAGGAGGAGGATAAAAATTAAAAATTAAAAAAGGAGGCATTAATGGATTCATTAAAAATAGACTTATCCAGGTTAACAACAACAAAAATAATAAATGCATGCTAAATGTACAGCTCAGTGGTCAGCAAACTTTTTTCCATCAAGAACAAGAGAGTAAATATTTTCAACTTTGTAGATCAGATAGTCTCTGTTCCAATTTTCCATGTGGCACCAAATCAGCCATGGACGATACATGGCCATGGCTGTGTCCCAATAAAACTTTATTCATGAGGCCAGTTGGCAGGCTGGATTTGGCACACAGGCATCGTTTGCCAACCCTGACCAGTGCTCATCTTTTCCCAGCAATCCTTTATGATGAAGAAACTGAACGTCTCCTGGGTGAAATCCTTTGCCCAACACATACAGGTAGAATTGCTCTAACTCACTCTGCATTCCTCATTTCATCTAGTTGGTGGCTAGGACAAACATGGAGAAAAACCAGCCTGGGGGAGATTGAGTGATGGAGATGTCTGACTTCGAAGATAAGTCCTATGACTTGGGTGACTTGCTGTGATTAAAAGAAGCTGATCGGGGAAAGCTGGAGTAGTTATGGAAATCCTGGAGAAGGTGGGTTGGAAGGATTTCTGCCTTGGAATTCCCACTCTCTCTTCCCCTACCCGCCTCACCTGCCTGTAAATACCTATCACTGCTCAGGTCACACCTCCTGCTTCCCTTGCTTCGGGAAGCCTCCCCAGAGCCCTCAGGTACACTCAGGTGCTCCCTCTGCAGGGCTCTCGCTGCCCGTGGTGAAAGCGCACAGCACCACACGTGCACTTTTCTGCATGTGTATTATACTTCATTAAAAGGAAAACCAACAGACAAAAATCGGCAGTTCTTCCATGGTACCATGGACCGGTTATTTCCATATCTGAATCTCCAAAGGGCTGTGAGCAGCCCAAATGCAGGGAGTGCCGTTTCACCTCTTTGTCTGCAGTTAGCCCAGGGCTGGCACTCCGTGTGCGCTCAGCTCTCGTGAGCTCATGAGTAGGGTGAGATGTGGAGGAACAGGGGTGGGGAAAATACACTCCCTAGAGGGGGATCATCTATGACCCGAGCTTGAGTGTGAAGCTGCGGCTGAAACGGGGGCACCATGAGGAGGTGAGCACAGTGGGAGTGGGGCTTGGCTTAGGGGGGGTTCCCCAGGAGTGTGCTGTCACTTTATTGGTGGCACTGCCCTCCACTCAATAACTTGTCATGCACAGTTGGAAATTATTTTTGACTGAAGACATTTTCATATGAAATTTTAGTGAAGCTGATTCCCCTGTTGGAGTTGTACTACTATCTTACAAAAACACTCATGTAACACCCTGCATGTTTTCGTGTTATTCTCTTTTTTAATACCTGGGGATACGCTTGGGCTAGATTTCTATTTTAACCTATCTTCTTCTTGTCCTTTCATTTGTAGCTTCTCCTTCAGTCTCTCTGCCTTAAATTGTGGAGGGTGGCCTTTGGTGGATCTCCATACAGTCTCAGTATGTTGTCTATCAAGCCATGTATTGTCTTGTTCTAGGTGGTCTTTGACTAATGGTACAAATATGGAAACATCATGGAGAGAATCTTCACTGCATTGTCACTAATTGTTTGCTCTTTGTCTGCCTTTGAAATCACTTGCACCCTTTTCACTAAATCACTCCAAAGAACTGGAAGAAACAACTCCCAGAGCAAGGTTACTGAAATGTGCTGTGATGCTGCTGTCATTCTGGGCTGCTAGTAATAAAGGCTTGTCTGTGTCTCCTTATCCAGTCCCAGAGGCTGGGCAAGACTTTATCTCAGAGGTTTCAGGTAACTTGAAATAAAGCATCATTTCATATCCCGTATCACTTCTTAGCTGATGAAACTGTAACCAAGCCATTTTCCTACTGAGGGGTCTATTTTCTTCTGACAACATCTTTTCTATGAATAGATAAGTCTTCCCAGGATCCTCAGCTGCCAGTTGATTAAGAGGCAGGGTCCACCCCCGGATTAATCATCTTGAGATACTAGGAGGTGAAACACCCACCCAGCCAGGTAAAAGCAGCTAAGCTGCCCTCTTCCCCACCCCCTCTTCCTCTTTTCCTCAGCATTTTCACTACATTGTTAGACATAGGTTCCTCATGACATGATGGAAACAGAAAAAGTCAAATGATGTCCAAGTCAAAACTCAAAGTCAGTTTTTGGTTGAAAATGGTAAAACTAAAAATAAATAATTCACTAAAACGTAGGGGCATATTTTGCGTATATTATAAAGCATCTTAGTATTGGTGACTAATGACTAATGTCAAACAGCTGGATTGTTTGAATCTGTACAGTACATTTAAATACGATTTCCCCTATTCTTCCAGTGGCATCCAGCCTTGCATGAATATTTCCACTCACTCCTCCCCTCCTGGGGCTTCAAAGGAGTCCTCAGTTTAAACAATCATATCCCATTAACACCTCTCTCACCCCAACATGCTGGACTCTTAATTCTTTCACAAACCATTGTCCTAAGAACCAGTAAAACCTAACCCAAGCAGCTATTGAGCGAAGTCCAGAGGGAAATACTTGAAAAACATGTCGAAAACCAGCCACACTGAATGCACATGCAACAAAGGGCATTAGGGAAACTGGCTAATACACTGAATTACTTCAAATTATAATGTTGAATAAAATAACTGCAGTAGTAGGGAAATTATGCCAATTAAGTATCCCAGTAATGGGACAGAGGCAGGGGAGAAGTCACTTTGCTGCCGTGACCCAGCCCTTCCCTTCTCAGGCAGTGAGTGCCTGCTTTCTGCCATCATCACGGAACTTCTAAGAAGATGTAGATTTCAACTGCTCTGAGATTTCTGCCCATTAAGAAGACATCACCACTGACTTCAAAGCACAGGAAGGAAGGACCACAAACGACTGAAGCGAAGTCAGATGACAGTACTCACTGCTTTCATTTTTCTCCAGAGGACAATTTCTTCCTTTTCCTTTTTTGCTTTTTGATGGCGCAGTACTCTGGCCACCCGCAGAAAGATTCCAAAATCCTCCCTCGGTTTTTATTCCTGCAGTTGGCAACCTACACTACCTGGAAATCCATCTTTAATACAAATCTGAGTGCCTTGTACTGTCATTTGGGGTTAAATATATTTCCCCCTGAGCTCTGGCCTCAGTAAAAATAGCAGACAGCTGGTCACCATGCTCCACACTATAAACCTGTTGGGAGGAAGTATGGCCAAGGGGGTTGGCTTGCATCAAAACCACTTGGAAAGCTTGTTAAAACACAGATTTTTGGATTTCACTCTCAGAGTTTCGGATATACATATCTGGTATGGAATATATATCTGATAGTAGATACCTACTATCTCAAAAGCTAGGACAGTGGTTCCCAAACTCTACTACATCCCAGAATCACCTAAAGAGCTTTGAAAATTCCAATGCATTTTATACCAGGTAAAGTACAGTCAGTGTCTATGCAGGCACCCATTGTTTTCTAAGCCAGGCATCAGTACCTTTCAGAGCTCTCCAGGAGGCTGCAATATACAGTCAAGTTTGGGATAAGGCCTGGAGACAAAGAGAAGGACCAGAGGCCAGAAGAGGGAGGAAGAGCAGCCCTTGATCGTGGGATGATCCCTCTGTTTCCCTAGCCTGTCTTTTCTCATCTGTCCAACGATACGACTAGCTCTTTACTTTCCTCTCAAGCATCAGTAGCAGGAAAAATACATCAAACAAGTAAAATAGTTCTGAAACTTAGAAAGCAAAGGAGGTGGTACTGCCAGGGTTAAGATGCAGAGGCTTTGCCGTCAGGGAGACCTGGGTCAGCATACTGAGTCTCACCAGCTCTGTGACCACGTTAATTAACTGCCCTGTGCTGCATTTCCCTCCTCTGTAAAAAGAGAACGACATTACCTTGCTCATGGGGTTCCTCCAGAGCAATCTTGCTCTTTGCCCAGGTTGAAATGGGTGCTTCAGAAATGACTGTTATTTGATTGGTATACATACTACACATGCCATTATCCCTAAATATGCAAAAGGCAGACTCTTGGGAAGAATTTCAAACAGAGGTTAGTGAGATAAACAGTGGAAAGTCTGTAAAACAGTATCCAATAGACAGCCCATAAGCAGACAATAGACAATTGTGGGTGTGTGGTTTAAGTAACTCAACGGCTGAGTCTTATGGCATCAGGTCCTTAGAATTACAGATTTCCACCGTCCTTTCCTCCTGCTTCCGGACAAGACCCATTTACCAGCAGGTTTGCTCTCTGACACTCCATGTACCGGTGGTTAGCCTGAACTTGGGGGTATTTTCAGATTTTGTATCTGGCGTTTTATTTCATGTATGTAAGTTTTGCTCCTGGGCTAGACTGCAAGTCCTTGAATTTCATGAGTTCATGTTTTCCTAGAGCACCCATGAGCTCACAATTCTGGGTGCTTAATAGTCATCAGTGTCTCATTTATTTCCACAAGGCCTTCTTCTAATTTACCCTTCATACAGCTTCCAGAATAATCTTTCAAAAATCCAAATGTCATCTCTCTACTTAAAAGTCTTCCAAGTTTTCCCACTGTTCAAAGGGTCCAGCTTACCTTTCTTAGCCAGTTCATTAGGTTCTTTGTGATCTGGCCTCTGCTGACTTCCCCCCAACACCTTGGAAGAGGAAATAGCCTCACAATGGTGTCATGGAGATTTGGGCCTGAAATCCAGCCCAGCCTCCAAAAGGCTATGCACCTGCCAAAGAGTTCCACAGTCTCCCTGAACCTCAGTTTCTTTATCTGCAAAATGGGAAAATACTAACTCCTTTCAGGTTTGTTGTAAGACTAGAACTAATAAATGTGAAATGCCTGGCATAAGACAGACATTTCAAAGAAATATGAACTGCATTTCCTGATCCTTGTACACGTGCAGCCCCTGCCCCAGGAACAGGGAGCTCCCTCAAACACTTGATGGTACATCATGCCTCTTTACCTTTGAACAGATAGCTTCCTACCTCATCAGCTCGGAAACTTCTCCCCTTTCAAGACTCAGAGGAACAAGGTCACTTCTGTGGTGGCTCCATGACCCACAGCTGCAAAGCTGCTCCCTCCCCTGGGTGCCATCTTGGTATGAAGCTCTGTTTAACTCACTTTGTCGCAATTAACGGTTTCCACGCCTATCTTTCAAACCAGGTAGAGGGTACTGTAAAGATCAGGGACAGTCCACAGTTATTTAGCATAGCATGTGACTTGCGTGCAATGGGTGACTGTGTCAGCTAAATGTCCCCCTCCTCACTGTCTGTCCCGTGATCTGCGTGGGCTGACACATAATCTGCTCCACTGTAGTTCACAGAGGGTGTCCTGCACCTTTGCCACCCCCAGCCCAGGAGCACTGACATCTCAGGGGTGCCTTCCAGGATTAGAGAATCGCAGGCCCCCTGATGACTGGCTGCCTCACAGACCGCGCTGTAACCAGCCGCTTGGGTGATGTGCACGCACACTGGAGTCTGAGAAGAGCTGCCCTAAACATACGTGCACCCCACTAGAGACACACGGTAGTCACCGGGCGAGAACGAGAGTGAGGGAAACGACGCAGCACATGTTAGCGAGCAGGAGGGCAGCGCTCTGAAGATGCCGCAGTCCCAGCATAACGCTGGTCACAGGAAGAGTCACAGATTTCAGTGTGGAATGATATATATATGTAATACATATAACACTGTGGTGATGAATTCCAAGTGCCGTGTTCACAGGAGTTCCTGAGGAGTATCACTCCTTACTTTGACCAATAAAAATTAGTCAGCAACAACAACAGAACAATCCCAACCCAGGTACTTGTATAAAAGGAGAAAAACCAGAGCTTTAAGTAATGCTGGATCACATAACGAAAACTGAAACAACTCAAAGCTAATCTTCTAGTGGAGAAGGAAGCCAAATCGTGTAGAAGAGAACGTCCACTATGAGCAAGAGAATTCTCATTCACCACCTACATCAGGGCAAGGGAAACCGCGACAGGGCACTGATCCCAAGTCAGTGCCACCGCGAGTGACACTTGTGCTCTCAGCGAGGACAGATGCCAGCTAGACGAACACGGTGAGTGGAATACTGTCACTTTAAGTCCCCTTTCTGCCTCACCTCTGTAATGCTCTGGGGAATGTCTCAGTCGTTCTGAGCTGTAGGCTCAGTCCCTGTGCCCTACCTCCTAAATTAACATTAGAGACTGAGCACGAGCACGAGGAAAAATGACCTTTGCATCAAACAACCTCCCTCAAACCTAGAACTCATGTTCAGGTGACATTACTGTCTGGGAATCCATCCAGTGAAAAACATGTCCTGATAAACAAGAGCAATTACATAGCAGGACCACAGACTTCTCAGAGGCATGTTTTTGACATTCACAAAACTTCTGCACAATTGTAAATGTTGTCTTGCATTCTTTTCTGGAAAAATAAAAGGAGGAGGCCTGTAATCTGAGTCAAAGATTCCAATTTCCAGGTAACAGCCTGCTCTTAGTGGCACACGGTGGGCTACAGAGCACAGAGGTTGCATCTCTTCCCAGGACATGGGGAAGGTGGGATTAGAAACATCGAAATAAAAGTGAGACAAATAGTTTTTACCTCAATTTTCTCTAAACTCTGGAGGAATGCCTGCTTACAAATTAGCAGCATAGAGACACTTCATTTGTGAAATCTTTTTTTTTTTTTTTTTTTTTAAGATCTTGGGCAAACAAACAAAAAATCCTACATGAAACAAGGAGAAAAAGGCATTTGGAGTACTTGCTTTGTGATCCTGTTCTCAAAAGAGCTCAGACATCACTATAGCTTGCAACCTTTTTGGTTGGATACTTTTTTCCCCACCACTTAACAGAGGAGAAAGATTCTGTGAACATTTTAAAGCAACCGACAGGACCACCTCCTCTTCCCTAAGTGCCTAGTCAGCAGATTCCTGGAGCCTGGCTGTAAAAGCACTTGTTTCTACTTTTCCCCAATCTCGGAAAGATGCCTCTTAAGCTATAGTGAGAAAGAGCATAGCCATTCAATTATCCAGATACCAGAAGTCTATAAAAGAACAACGCGCTGCAATTGGTTTCTTAATTTGAGTGAAACAGCATGCCTGAACATATCCCCAGATCCTGAAAATAAATCTCCACAGAACATCTTCTGATTCAACTGCATTGCAGGACACATTTTTTTTTTTTTTTTTTTTTTTTTTTTGTGGTACGCAGGCCTCTCACTGCTGTGGCCTCTCCCGTTGTGGAGCACAGGCTCTTTTTGTTTTTTTTTTTCTTGCGTTATGCGGGCCTCTCACTGTTGTGGCCTCTCCCATTTGCGGAGCACAGGCTCCGGACGCGCAGGCTCAGCGGCCATGGCTCACGGGCCCAGCCGCTCCGCGGCATGTGGGATCTTCCCGAAACGGGGCACGAACCCGCGTCTCCTGCATCGGCAGGCGGACTGTCAAGCACTGCGCCACCAGGGAAGCCCTGCAGGACACATTTTTATCAATTTTGACATAACCTGTAGAATATGCAGACCATACCAATATGATCACGGTATCACAAAGGGAAAAATAAACCCCAAGTTAAACATTTTTACGTGGCTTTTTACATGCTATTGAGAGTAGCAACAACAGATTCTATTTTTTTGCCTTTTTTGGTGCAGATGTTCAGATTTCAATTTCCAGGATGCCTTTAAATGTATTCAACTGTTTTAATGTGACATGTGCCTTTTAGTGCCCACTTTCCAAATATTCCAGTCATCCTTAGCTACGGGCATTCTGTCTACGACCGCTCGGAGAATACGCAGGGGAAAATACCTAACCAAACTAAAAACAACTAACAGATAACTGTGAAGTCTATAAAATTTATATCTACCCCATATGAAGCAGATGGTGGGTTCTGTAGCAGGCATAAAGCCACGAGCTGTCCAGTGTTAAGGTTTGGTTTGGTAGCAGCTATTTCCTAGAAAAGAATGGCTCATCACAGTTTCTGGGCACTTTTCCTGCTCTCCAAGGACTTACCTGTGCTTGGAAAGAGGGCCGGAGCTTGAGAATTCATTTTCCTAAGGAAAACATAAAACCCATGGACACACCGAGTTCAGCTTCCAACCTTTGCCATCAGGAGACCATGCACCCTCAAAGCTCAGAAAGCATCCGGGAAGCACCATGCACGTTCAATGCTCTGCACATCTTGCAAAAAACTACCTCTCACTCACTTGCATGGATCTCTTTATTGCAGGTGACATGGGCTTGCCCAGGGGACTGACTTGTTGTTCCACAAAGATCCTTAAATAGGCACTACTGATGAAACATTTAATCCAAGCCTCGGGATCAAATGGCTGCTACTGCTAGGGACAGCAGTAGAAAAATCTATTCCCCAATTAAATAATTGCACGCAAAGCTATGACTGTTCATTATGTCCTTTAACCCAGTTCAGCTTTTCTGGAACACAGCCAACAGGCTTCATATTTTATTTTAATAATATGTATGTAGTACTTTCGAGATCATGGATTATTTTAGACATTCCTTGAAGGAACTCATCTCTTTCCCCCACATGAAAAATGGAGTGTGAGTTTGAACAAGAGATGCTTGTTACACCATAGAGCAATTATTCTTTTAAGTGCATATTGGTTGTTTCTGAAATCCTTCTCTACTTATGGTTAAAATGTTATATTTTATTTGGGGGGCATTTCTGTTTCCTTAGTAACACGAATATTCTATTTTGGCCTAATTTAAACTGTTTTTACAGGAAGTGAGAGGAGATTCATCAACTCTGTATTAAGGAGCTGTGCCCCCAAAGTCCAACAAAAAATCTTGTTCCCCAAAGCAAAAACATCCACATTATATGAGAGCATCAGACAATAGGAAGGTGGTTGAATGGAAAATGTCCAGAATGATATGTTGTTCTGAAGCTTTAACTTCTTAAGAACACAGGGGATTGTAAGTAAAGTGACAGGGGATTTTTTATTTTTTTAAGGGAGGGAAGTTAACATACTGAACACAGGTAGTGAAATAGTTCTTAGAATTAGAACACTTGTACATACAAATGAACTTCTTTACGAAACAGAAACAGAGTCACAGATGTAGAAAACGAACTTATGGTTACCAGGGGGAAGGGCAGGGGAGGGATAAATTGGGAGATTGGGATTGACATATACACACTACTATGTATAAAATAGATAACCAGTAAGGACCTACTGTACAGCACAGGGAACTCTACTCAATATTCTGTAATGACCTGTATGGGAACAGAATCTAAAAAAAGAGTGGATATATGTATAACTAATTCACTTTGCTATACAGCAGAGAGTAACACAACATTGTAAATCAACTATAGTCCAATAAAATCTTTTTTTAAATTAAAGAAAAAAAGAACACTTGTACAAAACAAGTAAATGTTGGCTTTGAAATGCAGAGCTATTAGAACAAAGAACAAATAGCAGCAGTATGGGGAGGCTTAAAATATCCTCTATTAGAATCTTTCCTCAAATACTTTTCCCCAAGAAAGAACTAAAAAACACTGCCATGCATGCTTCTCATCTCTATAGGGGGTTTATTTTGATTGAAGCTTCTTTCTGATAAGGTAGCACAGAATTTGTTTCTCATCCCTTTCAAGGAAATGGATTTTTAATCCTTCAAAGTTGCCCTATGTCTGTGTTTATTTTGTGCTTTCATTCAGATTAACTATGGATTTTAATTACTGCTTCCTGTCATTTGGTTAACGAATATGTTTCTGATAAGTCACATCGGTAGACCTGGACTGAAGTTACACCCCACATCTGGTCAATGATACGGGATTCTTCTCCAAGACCCATCGATTCTCGTGTCATTGAATCGGGACTCTGAGTCCCAAGGTACCAACATCTGGGAACTGTCTTTCTCCTCATGTCAAAGAATTCTGATTTAACAAGGAATACAATCTATGAAAAGCATTATTTCCATTTTGACTTTATCATCATTCACATGGGAACTATTTATCAGTTCAAACCCCTTTAAAGAGGAGGAAATGAATTGAAAATGTTCTTGGTTTCTCTTCCAAGGAGAGGGTTGCTATTGCTGAATATCACTGAGATAAAACAATGCAAAATAAAACAAGTAACTTCAAATAATGCCTACATCAATAGGTACATGAAAAAATGAACCACGATGTGCTTGCCTCGGACCATTTTAACTTCCACTTCAATGGTAAGAGCTGTTTACTTAGTAAATAGAGTGAGCTGATATTAAGCAGTATTTCAGCATAGCTCTTGTCATAATTTGGGATATTTTTGTAGGATATGATCCAGTTCCCATCAGTGCTTACAATTCTCTTTGATTTTCTTTGTTACTTCCTTTATTTTTCCCTGAAGGATCAACATTCTCAATCACTAAAATATTTTGTGTAAATAAACCACCTAAAATTTACTGTATCTAGTGATGAATTTACTCTAATATTGGCATTATAATTCACTTGCAAAAATGTGTATGTAATATTTTTTCTGAGTAGGCTATTGAAATATAATGAAATATCCTTAGCTGGTAAGGTAATTTTTATGGAGAAAAACCAAAATAAACTAAAAATAAATTATAAAGTCTGATATCTTCACAATGAATATGAAAGAAAAGAAAACTGGCTCATGCTATTCTTTCTAACCCTTGAGAAGAATCTCGAATTACTTTCAGAACCTTAGTATCAGTTTTTTTGCACCCTAAAGAAATGTGCAACTTAGAAAGTTTCACTGATTCTTTTCGAATTAGCAAAACCTAAAGGGTGAGGAGGGAACATGGCCTTAAATTCAGCATGTACTAGAATGACAGGTACCCCAAGCTATATTGTGATGAGGCTGCCAAAAACAAACAAAAAATCTGTATCTTTTCCCCTTTTTCATTATTAGTAAAAAGACTATGCCATTTAAAACGAGCTTTCAACTGCTCCCCAGTCAACAACTGAGCAACTTGTCAGGGACTTTGAAGAGCCTTTTCAATATTAATAATTCGAAATATTAATATAAAATTTCACTTTCAGAGTAGCGAGTATATCTGGTTCACCAGATAGCTTGGTTTTTCTTTATAAATGTCCCACAATGAATACATCAACTTTAACATCTATTCTTTTGATAAGCCATCTTGAGGTGGTCTGACTTTTGTTTTCTTTACTTTCACAAACACGCTCCTCACCACGATGAATGGCCTCCCATTGGGTATATGGAAAATTTCCCAGCCCTGTTCCCTTGAGAATGCTCCACTACATGGACTTCTGGGCAAAGCTAGATTAAAAGAGGAGGAGCATGAGCTATGATCCCTCTACCCCACAGCCATCAATTATTTGCAGCTATAAATCAAAGTTTTCAGTCCAAACAAAGACCCCGAGTGGCAAGCAAACAAGGGCGTTCACGGCAAATTGTTTTGAAGCCGAATAAAACTCTTGACAGAAAACAATGGGGTCGGCAAAGCCACTGTCAATATCACTCTAAAGTTTAGCTGATTTATGAAGAATTAGACATGGTGCATCAAGTCACTGGAGGATTGATTGAGAAACAGCAAGGAGAAGTGTGAATACACTTCTAATACACTGATATAAAACCAGATGAAGCTCCTCCTTGATCACAGAAAGTTTAGCCAAATAATGCATTTATCCATACGAATTTGACCCCCTGCCTGAGATCCCTACTGTGAAATCTCTAATTATCAAACATGCTCTCCCTCTCTCCCCTCCTACTTATTTTTGGTTTCTGTGGAAGCAAAATTATCGGCCTTTACAACCTTCCTGTGAAGCACGGTTGCAGGCTCATACCTTCCTTTCTGTTTTGATCCTACACTTGGAAGAATGTAATTTCAGTAGTTTCATATACTGTTTACATGCCCCACATAAAAATATATCTTAAATGGAGAAACAGAAAAATATTGACTTTTGTGAAAACAAATAGAAATACCATCAGGAGGCAAGGCTAGCTCAGAAGGCATGAAATTAAATAAATAATGGTCTCATTTTCTAGGTGGTTTTTTTGTTTTCTTCTTCTTTTTTTTAATCCTTGAGGTCTAACACTTGTCAAGAGCGTTCTCTTTTAGAGCCAGAAACTGCCCACGCCTGGAAGGCATGTATGTACTTGGGTGAGAAAATGAATAATAAATCTAATAATAATCGCCACCACTAGTGTAACATTTATTGGGCATTTACTACGTGCCAGGTATTCGTCAAAGCAATGTATGTGCGTTACCTCATTTACTCTCGAGAGCAAAGCTATGAAATATTTACTATGATCCTCTCCATTTTATGGAAGAAGACTCTGGTGCATCAAGAGGCCAGCTGGCCTGAGGTTGCATGGTTAGGAAGTCACACAGGTAAGACGTGGAGGGTCCTGGCTTTGAACCCAGGAAGTATGACTTCTTGAGTGTATGACCTTAGCCACTACACCTAAACGCACATTTGGGAGAAAAAATAAAAAAACATGTCTTCCTTATATCACTCAAAATTGTTTCAAAATCTTCATATGGTAACAATTTTCCTGAAGACAGATGTCTTACTTGCCCCACTCATGTGCTTACCTTACCAAGTCGTGAGCATCAACTCAAATGTTATAGTACACAAGTATGGAAAGGAACTCTTCTAAAATGGATGGAACATCTAAAGTTATCTTGCCCACTATCACTTTGTTTAATAACAAAACTGCTCTTTCCTGTGGATCACCCATTCCATGTTCTTCTGCTAGGAGCTGGACGAGTGGTGGGTATCATTCAGGTCTAAGCAGAATCCATCACTCCCACAGCTAGAGTGTAATGTGAGTGGGTACGACATGGGCCATTTCTGTGTCCAGACCATTAAGAGGTGAGTGACCCTCTGTTACATTCTCTTCTCTTCCACCAAGAGCCCTGGCTGTGGTAAACCTGTTAAGACCATGCTTCTTAATCAAGGGTACAGAGGCTGGCAAAGCCACAGGACAGCAGGAGCCCAAGTCCCTGAATCATTTATAAGGAGGAGAGCTGCCTGAACACCCACAGTAGGTTGATTTATAAATAAGAAATACACTTTTGCTACTTCTAAGTGTTACAGATTTTGGTCTATTTGTTACAGCAGTTTAGCTTACCCTGATTCATGCAATAAAAATACAAATTCAGCTACTTTCAGTTTAGATCATTTCATTAGACTAGTCAAAGCGAAGAGCATGAGAAGGAGCTTGGAACAAATCAGGACAATTGTGAGGGGTCTGGGGCAGGAACAAGCAAGGCAGAAAGAAGATGATGAAGCCAAGAGTTCCTAATTTCATCATTTGGGAGGAAGTGCGCCCTGACCAAGACGAAGAAATTAGATTCTTTAAATTAAGAGTGTTTATCTTCAGTTTTGTGTTCAGGAAAGAATAAAGGAAATGAACTATTGGGTCAGACAAAAAGTTCCTTTGGGAATGAACTTTTGGGTTTCTTAATGAACTTTCTCATGGAAAAACTCAAACTAACTTTTTGGCCGACCCAACAAATCGGTAAAAGTCGTAAAGAAAATTTAGCAGGGGGCAGAAAAGAGACTCGAACAAGGAAAATCTACGGGAATGAAGAAGAGAAGGAGACAAGACAGAAATGTGAAAGCAGTAAAATGAACAACAAAAACCCCAATAATCCCCCCAAACATACTTCTTACCAAAATCTGGAACATCCTTGAAGAATGATTCATTCAGATTTTTCCCATTCTGTGACACAATGGATAAAAGTAGATTCATCATTAAAAAATAATAAAATTGGAAACCAAGTTAACCTGAGAATAATTATCTCATGCTCCTCGGTAGGATGCCTGATCATTCTGTTTTCTATGGCTTTTGCTACATTTTTAAAAGAAGTTCTGCTTCACTTTCACACAAACAGATGACACTGTTGCTTGCCAAAGAATAAATTCCAAGTGATAAAATAATCCAGTATGTTTGAACTTCAGGTGGCACATCTATAGTGATCACCTCTTGGTATTCTGCTTTTGGAATGATGCATGACTTAGGATATCTTCAAAATAATGGATTCTATTAATCTGTAGTTTATTCAACTAAAAGCACTGGAAGCTCTGCCTTGTAATTTTACATGGAAAGAATATTACACAAATGATTTCTTGTTTGTCATGACTCTTGCATAAAAATGTACTTTAGCATTCAGTGAAGTGGTGGAAAAAATGGAAATATTTAGGAGATTACACTGATTTATGGTGGGGTCTATGCAAGTTGGCAAATGCTCTTTTTAAAAAAAGTACTCAAAATTGACTTTAAAATCGAATTAAAATTTTAGATTAAAATAAATATACATATGAAAAATAGAGATAAAATTCAAAGAGCTGGAAAGAAATGTTTAAAAAACCCAAACAGATGGAATATAAAAAGGAGGGAAATACAAGAGCAATATAATTAAAACAAGAGGAAATCATAGCAAAAATGTCCCTTTACATTTTCTGATGAATCCTAAAAGAACAGCTTACACATCTCTTCTAAACAGTATTTAATAAACCCCTCCCCAAATGCCAATAATTTTCTAGTCATAAAAAAATCTAAAATAGTTTGTTCTCTATAGGAAGATTAATTACTGAATCATTAGCCAAATGCTATTTTCATCCAGAGGGTGTAACTCACTGAGGTCTGGTGGAGAATAGCTACTGACAGTGGGGAGATGAATGAAGCTTCCGAAGGTAACACAGCACTGGAAGACATTTCAATTCTACTCAAAGTGGACAGACTTTGTGGAATATCCAGAAAATTCAGGTGACACTTTATAAACGTTATACCTTAGAAGCATGGCAACTCTAGGCCTATAATCAGAGCTACTTTATATTTTTCCCCAAAAAACCTAAGGCCAACCTGAGACTCTAGCTACTTAAAAGCCAACTAAAACAAAACTCAGACATCTTTAAAGAATGATAATTTAACCCGGACAGCCAACAACACAGAATTTACCACGTCTAGCATACATTCAGTAATTAATAGACAATAAAAGAAGCAGGAAAAAAAAAAACCATGAGAGAGAAAATATAGAAACCCAGACATGACACAGATGTTAGAATCAGCAAATAAGAATTTTAAAAGTTATTATGGGGCTTCCCTGGTAGCGCAGTGGTTGAGAGTCTGCCTGCTGATGCAGGGGACACGGGTTCATGCCCCGGTCCGGGAAGATCCCACATGCCGCTGAGCGGCTAGGCCCGTGAGCCATGGCCTCTGAGCCTGCGTGTCCGGAGCCTGTGCTCCGCAACAGGAGAGGCCACGACAGTGAGAGGCCCACGTACCGCAACCAAAAAAAAAAAAAAAATTATAGTTAAAATTAAAATGATTTAAATAAAAGATGGACATAATGAGGGAACAAGAGGCAAATCACAACAGAGAAATGCAAACTATAAAAGGTCCAAGTAAAAATTCCGAAGTTGAAGAACATAGTCTGAAAGGAAAAAATTTCATTGATGAGATCAATAGCCGATTGGAAATGGCAAGAGAAAAGACCAGTGAACTTCAAGAAGGGTCAACAGAAGCTGCCTAAAAGTGAAGCACAGAGAAGATTAAAAGATAAAAATGACTAGACCCTTAGTGATCAATGCGACAACATAAAATGGTTTATCATACATGGGGACTTCCCTGGTGGTCCAGTGGCTAAGACTCTGAGCTCCCAATGCAGGGGGCCCAGGTTCAATCCCTGGTCAGGGAACTAGATCCCACATGCCTGCTGCAACTAAAGAGTTCACATGCCCCAACTAAAGATCCATCCCTCGGAAACAAAGACCCCACACGCAGCAATGAAGATCCTGCAAGCTGCAACTAAGACCTGAGGCAGACAGACAGACAGATAGATAGATAGATACATATATATATACACACATATATATATATAATACATGTAACCAGAATCCCCAAAGGAGAAAAGAGACAAACTGGGGCAAAAGAAATACATTTGAACAAAAATGATTAATAATGTCCCATATTATTGTCCCAAAATATTTTTTAACTATCAAGATCCCAGGAGCTTAATGAATCCCAAACAGAATAATTATAAGAAAAAGCAAACTTTAAGCACATCATATTAAAAATGTTGAAAAAAGAAGATAAAGAGAAAAGTCTTAAAAGCAGCCACAGGGTAAAAGACGTCACATACAGAAAAACAATAGTTAAGAGTAACTGCTGTTTTTATCAGACACCATGCAGGTCAGAAAGCAATGGAACAACATTTGTAAAGTACTAAAATCAAAAAACAAAACTAGACAAGCTAGAATTCTGGAGCTGACAAAAATATTCTCCAAAAACAAAGGCAGTCCAAAAACATTTTCAGATTAACGTAAGTTTCAAGACTTTGGTACTAGAGCACTTGCATTATAATAAATGTCATAGAAAGTTTTCCAGGTTGAAGTGAAATACTATAAGGGAGAAATTCAAGTCTACTTGAAGAGCTCTTGAAAAGATGACTACATGGTAAACATAAATAATCTTTTTTCTTTATTTGTTAAAAGACAAATGATTGCTTAAAGAAAAATGATGACTTGTGCTTTGGGGTTCATAAAATATATAAAAAAGATACAAGAGAAGTAACACAGAGGACAGGAGGGGATAAGTAGAAAGATATGTAAGATTTTTAACATTATACTTGAAGAGATATAACATTAAATCAAAGCAGACTAGAATAAGTTAAAGATGAATATAATCTCTAAAGCAAATACAAAATAGAACTGTAAGAAATATAGCTAATGAACATACAGAGGAGATAAAACAATGCTAAAATAACTCTCAAATAATCTAGAAAAAAGGTAGGAGAGGAAGAAAAATAGTTATAAAGATAAAATGGGAGAAATATAAGATGTTATACATAAACCCAACCATATCACAATTACATTAAATGTGTACGGACTAAATAACTGAAAAACATGAACTGTCTGACTGGCTTCAGAAAAAAGCTGTTCCCACTTCTATGCTCTTTACCTTTATATTTTATATGGTCTTTATATTTACATTTTAAATATAAAGACATAGATTAAAAAAAAGATTGAAAAAATATACCATGGAAACAGGTTATCTAAAGAAAGCTGGAGTGGGTACATAAATATCAGCAAAGTAAAGCTTCAAGACAAAGAGTATTATCAGGGATAGAGAGGGATAATTCATAATGATAAAGAGTAAATTCATGAGATTCCAGATCAAGATGGAGATGTAGGAGGCTCCTGAACTCACCTCCTCCCAAACACACACCAAATCTACTGCTACATACAAAACAATTCCCTCTGAAAGAAATTCAGAAATGGAGTAACTTCTATGCATTGTGAAAACAAGAAAAAAAACATATTGAAATAGGTAGGAGAACCTGAGACATAATCTTGCCATAAACCTTGCCCTCGGGGCAGTGACACGTGACTCCCAGCTTCTCCCTGAGGAATGAAAGGTTTGTACTCCACATCTGGTGTCCAACTTTTAAGACTTCCACCTGAGAGACAGGCTCCTAAAACACCTAGCTTTGAAAGCCAATAGGACTTGTATCCACAACACCCACAAGGCTACAGTTGAACTAAGAAACAGTTCCTAAATGGCTTTCATGGACTCACTGTGGCAAAATGATGCTGAAAACTCTGCCTCTGTGCATAGGTGTTAAATCGAACCTTGGAGACAGAGTTTTGGGTGAAGTAGAAAAGATTAGCTTTATTCCTTTGCCAGGCAAACGGGGACACAGGAGGCTCATACCCTTTAAAACCTGTGTGTCCATTGAAGGAGGATTTGGTGAGGAGTTTTATAGCAATGGTTCAAGGGCAGGGCTGCTGGTAAGGATCAGGGTGTGTGCAGCGCCTGGCTCCTTTAATCTGGCCTCAGGTGGCCTCCTGATGAGCTTCTTTCTGGAATAAAGAATGCTTCATCAAGTAGTTAACATCTTCCATATGCTGGGGGTTTAGTTCTGCAGAAGAGCTCAAAGATATTGTTACGTGTACCCCTTGAGGGGGAACCAGGGCCCTGCCCCGAGGCTGCACTATTGTATCTTGGCTGCTCCTCCCTTGTCTCTGCATCCCCTGCCTTCCCTGATCAATAGCTGTTTGAACTTTCCCTTTGGAACTCAGGGAAGGTCATGGAGGCTGAGGCCTATTGCCTACAAACAAGAAACGGGGGAAACAGAAAGGCTTCCATGCCCAGGAGGCCCACAGGGTCCTGCTCAGTTTCAAAAGCCCCCAGGACCCAGTGCAGAGGCAGCAAACTAAAACACACCCAATCTTACAGTAAAAGAGGCCCATTTGTTTATCTTAAAAGCTTGGGTCTGAGGAGCAGGCTCCTAATTTAACACACATCTAAAGGCTGAATGCAATTCTATCCAGAGACTGCAGAGGCAGGCAGATGCCACCTTCATGTTCTCCCTCGGCCTCCTGCCAGGTTGTTGATATCTCCCAAAAAGAAGCTTGTGCTCATGTCCAGTGCTCTAGTTTTTGCAGCTGCCACCCATGAGATGTGGCTCTGGTGCTCTGTGGGGCTTATGTTTGTGGGTGCTACAGAACGGTAAACAAATAGAGAAAGAGTTCCTAACCACCATTCCTCTAGGGCACAGTGTAGAGACAGCAGACAGAAAGCCCTGGTTGTCTTTCCCTGAAAGAGGCCAATTTGCTTATCTTAAAAGCTGTGTCCTGGGGGGGCAGATTTCTAATTTAACACACATCCGGGGGCCAGCTGCAATCATTTTCAGAGATGGGGGATGCCAGCTGGCACAATCTTCACATTTACCCTCTGCCACATCCCAGGCTGCCATTGTATCTGAGAAAGGAGCTTGTGCACATATCTGGTGCCAAAGCTTTTGTGGCTAATGCCTAGAGGATGCATCCCTTGATAGCCTGGCTTTGGTGACCAGTGGGCCTTGTGTTCACAGGTTCAATGGGATAGTAGCAAAGAAAGAACCAGTTCTTAAGTGACTACGCCTGCAGGGCTCTGAGCAGAGGGAGCAGACAGAAACACCCACCTCCCAGTCTTCCCCTGAAGAGGTGCACACTTTGAAAGCTGCTGCTTAAGGGTCCAGCTTCCCATCAGCCTGCATCTAGATGCTGATTGTGATCTTCTGCTTTGGGATATTGACAGGTGTTGGCACATCCTCAACTTCTGGGAGCCACTAAGAACAAAGAAGGCTGCTTGGACAATCACAAAGGTGTAAATCAAGAGTTAGGGGAGGGTTGAATGATAAGTCTTATCTCCTACATGAGAACATTCCTTCAAGACTGGGAGAGGTGGCTGTTTTATCTAATACATGGAAACCAACACAGAGAGTCAAGAAAAATAAAGAAACAGATGAATATGTTCCAAACAAAAGAACAAGATAAAACCTCAGAAAAAGACCTATTTTAATAAAATGGAGGTAAGTGACCTACCTGATAAAGCGTTCAAAGTAACAGTCACAAAGATTCTCACCAAAGTCAGGAGAACAATGCATGAACAAAGTGAAAATTTTATCAACAAAGATAGACAATATAAGACAGTACCAAACAGAAATCATAGAGCTGAAGAATACAATAACTGAATTAAAATGTTCAATAAAGGGGTTCAACCGCAGACTAGATGACGTGGAAGGAAGAATCAGCCAACTCAAAGACAGAGCAGTGGAATTCATCCAATCAGAGAAGCAAAAAAAAAAAAAAAAAAAAAAAAAAAAAAAAAAAAAAAAAGAATAAAAAGTGAAGATTGTTTAAGGAACTTATGGGACAACATCAAGCAGATTCACATTAGAGGAGTCTCAGAAGGAAAAGAGAGAGAAAAAGGGGCAGAAAACTTACACGAAGAAATAATGGTTGGAAACTTCCCTAACCTGAGGAAGGAAACAGACACCCAGGTACAGGAAGCCATAAAGATCCAAATTAGATAATCCAAAGAGACCCACAACAGTACAGATTATAATTAAATAGTCATAAGTTAAAGACAGAGAGAGAACCTTAAAGGAAGCAAGAGAAAAGCAACTTGCTACTTACAAGGGAACCCCAATAAGACTATAAGCAGATTTTTCAGCAGAAACTGTGCAGGCCAGAAGGAAGTGGCACAATATTTTCAAAGTGATGAAAGAAAAAATTTGCCAATCAAGAATATTCTACTCAGCAAAGTTGTCCTTCAGAATTGAAGGAGAGATAAGAAGTTTTCCAGATAAGCAAAAGCTGAAGGAGTTCAGCACCACCAGACTGGCCTCACAAGAAATGTTAAAGGGACTTGGTAAGCTGAAACAAAAGTGCACTAACTAGTAAAAGAAAAACATCTGAAAGTATAAATCTCATGGGTAAAAGTATGTATACAGTATATACAACATACACAGTTGAATTCAGAATAATTTAATGTTCTAATGGTGATAGGTAATCACTTATAAATCTAGTATTTAAAGTTAAAAGACAAAAGTCATAAAAATAACTGTAAGTATCATATTTTAATGGATGCACAAGACAAAAAAAATTGTGACATCAAAAACATAAAACATGGAAGGGCAGGATAAAAATGTAGAGCTTTAATATGTTTGAACTTAAGTTGTTATGAACTTAAAACAGACTGTTTATAAATATGTTTCATGTAAGCCTTATGGTAACCACAAAGCAAACCTATAGTAGATACACAAACGAGAAAGAGAAAGAAACTTAAGCATACCACCAAGAAAGTCATTAAATCACAAAAAAAAAAAAATCAAGGAAAAGAAAAGAAAGGATCAAAAGAATTACAAAGCAGACAGAAAAAACAATTAACAAAATGGCAGTAAGTCCACTGCAATCAATAATTACTGTACATGTTAAATGGACTAAATTCTCCAATCAAAGGCAGAGTGGCTGAGTATATTAAAAAAACAAGCAAACAAAAAACCCCAAGACCTAACTATATACTGCCTACAAGAGACTCACTTCAGCTTTAAGGAAACACACAGCCTGAAAGTAACAGGATAGAAATACTCCACATAAATGGAAAACAAAAGAAAGCTGGGGCAGCAATACTTATATCAGACAAAAATAGACTTTAAGACAAAGACTGTCATACAAGACAAAGAAGGTAATTAGGTAATGATAATGGGGTCAATCCAACAAGAAAATATAACACTTGTAAATATTTATGAGCCCAATATCAGAACACCTAAATAAATAGAGCAAAT
Organism: Lipotes vexillifer; assembly: GCF_000442215.2. Taxonomy (NCBI): domain Eukaryota; kingdom Metazoa; phylum Chordata; class Mammalia; order Artiodactyla; family Lipotidae; genus Lipotes; species Lipotes vexillifer. The sequence continues at coordinate 763,561 of NW_006792323.1, read as the reverse complement.
ATTAACAGATCTAAAGGGAAAAATAGACAGCAATATAATAATCATAGAGGATCTCAATATCCTACTTTTAATAACGGATAGGTCATATAGACAAAAAATAAGGAAACACTAGACTTAAATGACACATTAAGCCAGATGGACTTAACAGACATTTATAGAACATTCCATTCAAAAGCAACAGAATACGCATTCTTCTCAAGCATACATGGAATACTGTCCAGGATAGATCACATGTTAGGCCACGAGACAAGTCTAAATAAATTTAAGAAGACTAAAATCATATCAAGCATCTTTTCCAACCACAATAACATGAAACTAGAAATCCACAATAAGAAGACAACTGGAAAATTCACAAATATGTGGACATGAAACAACATGATACTGAGTAATCAATGCATCAAAGAAGAAATAAAAATATTCAAAATATTCTGAGACAGACAAAAGTGGAAATACAACATACCAAAACTTATGAGATGCAGCAAAATCAGTTATATGAGGGAAATGCATAGCGATAAATACCTACATTAAGAAACAAGAAGGATCTGAAACAACTTAACTTTATACCTCAAGGAACTCGAAAAGAAGCACAAACTAAGTCCAAAGTTAGTCTAAAGAAGGAAATAACCAATATCAGAACAGAAATAAATGAAACAGAGACTAGGATGACAATGAAAAATGTCAATAAAACAAAGAGCTAGTTTCTGAAAAGATAAATAAAACAGACAAACCTTCAGCTAGACTCACCATGCAAAACAGGGAGAGGACTCAAAATCAGAAATGAAAGAAATGTTACAACTGGTACCACAGACATACAAAGGATCATAAAAGACTTCTAGGAACAATTATATGCCAACAAAGATCTAAAAGACTGGGAAAAGCAGAGATCTGGTGCCCTTGGTTACCAAGAGTCCACTTACAGTTCCCATCACGCTGGACAAAATTTTTCTTGGAAATTCCACCCTCGGACCTCTGTCTCATGGGAAGCACTGTGGTTCATAAGGTAACTAAGGTAACTCCATGTCTGTCAAAGCAGATTGAGAATCTCTTGTTCTTCTACATGTAATTGATTTGAATAAAGACTTCAGTGGCTAAGTACGTTTGGAGAATACTTTGCTTTATTTTAAAAAAACACCTTAAAAGTTTTAATTTATTCCAAGACCTTCTCAAAGTCCTTAATATGCAATTGTTCAGCGTGACTCTTCAGAATGGGACTACACTGAGAAAACTTTTTAAACCTATTTGAGCATGGAGTCATTTATTCACTGAAAATCTCAGCAATAAGGAGTTCCATGGAACACACACTTTGGGAATCTCAGGACAGAGTAAAGTCTGGTGATCACTTGAATACTCAAGAGAAGAAAACTACATGTGGGCAAATCCATGTCTAAAATAGTTACAGACCTCTAGTAATTGCCATTTTATATATATATATATATATATATATATATATATATATATATATACATACATATACATATATAGATAGATAGATAGATAGATATAGCCATTATATATATATACATATAAACTGACTATATATATAAATTGATATTATATATATAAAATGTATAAGGCATGTGTAATGTATATATAATGTATGAGGCATATATATCATGTATACTACTAAATGTTCAATTTATGAGCTTGCTAATTTAACTGAGGACTTAAGTCCTTGAATAGACTGCTTCATCCTAACAAAGTTTGTTGAGAATACAAAGCAATAAACTATATCTGAATTAATTTTTAAAAATTGAGTTTGATGATCAGATGCTGACTGTGAGTCTTCCAGTACCCTCCTTCTCAAATCTAAAGGCACAGTCAAATAAACAATTTGTTGGTCTACAAACCAAAGTGTCAGGAGAAGTAATTTATCAATTTGTTGATTGCTCATGGTTATCAGTCAGCTGACGGGCCTGAAATTATTATTTTGCATACCAGCTCTTCAACAGGAAGCTCCCACATTCATACTTTCTCTCCCCTGCCAAATCATTCCAAAACAGCATGCTGATATAATATATCAGGGGACCTGCAACAAATGTCACACTCATTTGCTTTTCCAGTTTTTATTCGAGGACAATTCTCTCACTAAATGATCTTCACCCTCCATCCCGATCGATCCTCTCTATGGATATTAAGAGGGCTCTTGGCAATTAGCAGAGTTCCAGTAAAAATATTTTTCCCTAGCTATAATGCAGTAATGGCCAAGAGAAATCAGGGCACACATTTTTCTATCTACTTTAATAAGTGCACATCCAAGTAAGGACATGCAGGATACCTGCTCAGGCATGCCCTGGGCTCAGCATCGATCTTCCTGATGCTTTACCACTTCCAGACTGACAGCTAAATTACTGCATAGAAAAGCTTTCTGTGGGCTGTAACCATAACGCTGCCACTGAAACTCATTTGTTGGCTAAAGGATAAACAGAGACTGAAGGACAATTTTCATTAACAGAGAAAGATGGGATATATACAGGAGAGGAGAGCTGGATCTGCATGGGAGAGCAAGCTTAGCGACTGTGGAGAAAACGCGAGGAGACACACTCTAATTGAGCCGTAATTTTCTTGTCAGGTGGCAGGCACCAGCTGAATTCTTGGAAGAACCCCACATCTGCAGCTGAGACTGTCTTACATGCTTTCTGTGCCCAATGGTTAAGAATGAAGGAAATTTTTTACCTGTAAATAGAACTGAAATTAGAGCAATGAAGAGAGGAACTCAACAGTGTTTCTGAGTGGAATGGACATATTCTTTTCAGGAAAATGAACCTTCTTTGCTGAAGCATCATCAAGCGATAGGATTGAAAACTAAGACTGAGAAATATGGGGAAAAACAACCCATGTTTAGTGAACTATTTGGCAAATATGTACAAGCCACTGCATTCCATATATATAAGATAGGATCCTGAATTCAATGATCCTATAGCTTAAATTAAGCAGAGAAAAGACATTCAAATATATACTAGGTTACAAGCATCTACTTCATCTCCAACTGTCAGTATACATAATAACTCCTTAACATATATTTATTGAATAAATTACTGAAAAATTATTTCTTATTTAAGGTGGAAGTAGCAACAGCCATAAGAAAGTTGTGATGTGAGTAGTGGGCTTCCAAGGGTGAAGTTTACTTCTGGCTGGAAGGGTCAAAGATGACATTATGGAGAGGTGGCATGCGATTCGGGCATCAATATTTACAAATGTTTGGAGGTTCAGAATGACACTGAGGAAGAACAAAGAACAGTATGACGAGACAAATGGAGAATGCTTAGGTTGAACAGGAAATAGCAGTGGTATTTTTTTTTTTTTGCGGTACGCAGGCCTCTCACTGCTGTGGCCTCTCCCGTTGCGGAGCACAGGCTCCGGACGCGCAGGCTCAGCGGCCATGGCTCACGGGCCCAGCCGCTCCGTGGCATGTGGGATCTTCCCGGATCGGGGCACGAACCCGTGTCCCCTGCATTGGCAGGCAGACTCTCAACCACTGCGCCACCAGGGAAGCCGGCACTGGTATTCTTAATAGTCAGCAGCTACTGTCCAGGCTGAAATGAACACACTCTTAGTATTCTGATTTTCAGTATCTGATGGGAAAGCCAATGCTACCTCTGCAACTACAAACCAAGTCAGGTCACATTATGACTCAGTAAATGGTTGTAGACTAAGATATTCCTTTTCAAAATGTCAGAAAAACCCTCATAGAGAGGGTTGTGTTAGCAATTTCCCATTATGACAAATTATGAATTGAAAATACACATTTTTATTTGATCCCTGGGTTTAGGCTGTAACTGGCATTAGCTACACTAGTAATTTAATCCTAGACTCTACTCAGTGCCTGACATAGTGCCTGGCACATAGTAGGTATGTGAGAAATATTTGTTGAATGAATATCAATAGTCAAGATATTGTCATGTACTGAGGAATAGATTATTCTATAGAATAGGTTTTCTTTATCATTTCTAGTTTCACTCTCAACTTAAAACTTGGAAATCCAAACACTCCATGAATAAGAATGTCTAATTCACAGTGTAGCTGATGATTTAAAAAATCACAATTGTGGGCTTCCCTGGTGGCGCAGTGCTTGAGAGTCCGCCTGCCGATGCAGGAGACGCGGGTTCGTGCCCCGTTTCGGGAAGATCCCACATGCCGCGGAGCGGCTGGGCCCGTGAGCCATGGCCGCTGAGCCTGCGCGTCCGGAGCCTGTGCTCCGCAAATGGGAGAGGCCACAACAGTGAGAGGCCCGCATAACGTAAGGAAAAAAAAAAAAAAAAAAATCACAATTGTTTCCCACTTTTACTCCATATATTGAAATCATGGTTTCTAACTTGCCAAGGTCACTTACAGGCATCCTTATTTTGGGTTGTTTTTAGCATCTACTGTTCCCCTTGGATTTTCACTTACAGGAATCACACTCACATTATTTACTGCAAAGTAAATTGCTTCATGGTCTTCCAAAGTACTCTGATGAAGTATCCACAGAAAGGGGGTCCAAGGGTCAGATGAGTTTGCGAAATGCTTCATACCCTGAGCCTACTCTTGGAGGTTCACTTTGTAAGTAACACACTTAAGTTTCTCAGAAGCCCTGTAGTAAAGAAGCCCAATGAACTCTGGTTTAACCTGGTGTTTTTCTAACTGTTATGACCATGGAGGCTATTCTGAATGGCTTTCACTCTTTCAGAACTAGTTAGTGTTCTGAGGTACAACCTTGGGACAAGATCCTAAGGTAGAGATTACAAGCTGCTGAGCCCATGGTATTTTATCCTTGAGTGACGGCACACACTGAGAGAGAGGAGAGATGTCAGCACATCTGGCAATGCTGGGACCCTAGTCCCTCCTAGCATCAGTCCCCCCTACCCCTTTTCAGTGGGCATAGTTTCTCTGATTCATTATGGCGCTGGCGTTCCCATATTACTCCCAGACGATTTCAGGCATGTACATCACTTGCCTGGTCCCTGTAGGTACTTGACTCTGGAATTCTTGCCCTGGGGTATCTTAATCGTTCAGTTGTTCCTACTATGCTTAGAAGAAAAAGGAATGCCAGTATTCAAAGGCCAAAAAAAAGAAAAGAGAGAAAAGTCAGTATAAGATGAATCCCCTTTTAAGCTACAGGTGGTAATTGCTATGTCTGTTGAACTTCAAGGAAGCAATAAGAAGGAGCATGTGTCAGCATCTTGGCCTCCAAATGGTATTTGTCCCATTTTCTGCACCTGCAAATCTATAATCCTCAAAGTAATACAGGAACCTTGGGATGTTACAAAACACCACTATGAAGTGTTTCACTTGTGCTCCGTAGAAATGGAGCCTTACTTCTGAATGGGATCATTTCTTATTTCATTTCAGATCTTTTTAGGCTCACACTCCCAACGACTGGCTGCTCTACTGGGGTCCATGGAGTTCTGGACAGAACTCTCACATTTACCAACAAATAACACTGGGTCTATACAGCAAGCAGACTGCCTTCCAAAGGAAGCTCTTGGCTCTCCAGAATGGGTCCTTATTTCCCCTTTTCAAAAACATCCTGCTTATTACTCTTCTGTGGTGATATGCTAAACTGCCCAATGTGTGATTAAAAGTGTCTTAGTTACTGAAAATAATTTATATTTTTCTAAATTTTAAAAGGGAACATATTTTAGTTTGCAAACTTCTGAGGCCATGGTGGGGGGCATACTGGGGAAGATGCAAAAACCACAAGGGGCATTTGGTACATAACCATGACACAGCCTTCTAGCAGGGAAGGCCAACACAGAAACAAGACTTCTGCAAGAGGAGAGCATCAACAGGGCAAAGTGAGAGACAGCTTGTTCTGTTTGTGCTCTACTTGTGCTCTCTCCAAGTAGTGTATGCCACTCATACCACGATTTCCTTAAAAAGAGTAGATTCCAAGAGCATTTGAGACATCAAGCTGGGAAGGTGGTTTTTGGTTTCTTTTTGTTTTTACCAAAATGTCCCACATATACTTTCTTCTTCATTACCTCAGGTTATAAAGTATATTTGGGCAGTGCCTCTCCCTAGACTGTAAAATCAGGGTTTGTCTTCTCTAAATATTTTCCAATTTGCAACTTTTGCTTTTTTAATCATGTCAAATGTCAGCATCTCGTAACTCGTTACTATCATCCTTCTAAGTGAACTGATTGTATTGTCACCAAAAAGGATGTAACCTGAGGGTCTGGACAGGAAGTGAAAGAATTAAGGTTGTAGAGAAGGAGCTTCCTGTCTGTGTTTTCCTCCTCTGGCTGAAGGAGTTTGAAGCAGGAAT
>NW_006792323.1:746182-757267 GCF_000442215.2 Lipotes vexillifer | reverse complement strand
AATGCCGCAAACACAAACCACCCACTCGGGGCAGGCATGCATTTGGCTTAGTAAGTGTTGGTTTGGGTGTGGAGGGAAAGGCATAATGCTGGACCTTCTAGCATGTCTCTTTCAGCAAAATCCCAAATCACTGTATCTGAAGTAGCAAGATATATATTTTTAATTTTATAGCCAAAATATATTGTTTATGACTACCAAAAGCCAGTAACAACCTCTGTTTTCCCTGACTTGATTCAGGCTTTGGGTTTGAACTGCCTGCTAACCACTGTCAGCCATTCATTCTACGAATATTTAATGAGCCTCTCCTAATGGGCTGGCTACTTTTTTGCGTACTAGAGAAACAGAAGTGACCAGGTAAAAATTCTAGCTTCATGGAGCTTATTTTCGAATGGTCATAACTCCTACATTTTATTTTTATTTATTTTTTAACTTTTTAAAAATTAACTGATTTTTGGCTGTGTTGGGTCTTGGTTGCTGTGTGTGGGCTTTCCCCAGTTGCAGCAAGCAGGGGCTACTATTTGTTGCATTGTGCGGGCTTCCCATTGTAGTGCCTTCTCTTGTTGCGGAGCACGGGCTGCAGTAGCTGTGGCACGCGGGCTCAGTAGTTGTGGCTCACAGGCTCTAGAGCACAGGCTCGGTAGCTGTGGCGCACGGGCTCCTTTGCTCCGTGGCATGTGGCATCTTCCTGGACCAGGGCTCAAACCCATGTCCCCTGCATTGGCAGGCAGACTCTTAACCACTGTGCCACCAGGGAAGCCCGATTCCTACATTTTAGTGACTCCACTTTGTACTTGTCAGTGGCACTCAAGACTTGGAGGAAACACGGTGGACTGAGACTGGTGAATGTCAGCAGCCCACGGCAAGGGAAGATCTTAAGAGAAATTTATTCTAGGTACGTTCTGACTGCCAACAGCCCCTGGTGCTTGCATCTTCCCCAGACTATAGCAACGAGGCAATGGAGACAAGAGTTCTAGTGAGCTGGACATTGGAAAGTACGAGACAACCATGGAGTTCCTTGCATCTCGTGCTAGAGAAGAAACAAGTCAGGCCCCCAGGGACTCAAAGAACACACCTTTCCCTGCATAGGAAGGGGCTTGATCTGTGCCCTTGTGCTTATCACACAGGACTGCTGTGAGGGTTAAATGAGTGTATAGTACTCAGAATTGTGCCCGGCAAATATTTTTGTGCTACTAGTATTATTAATCACTGTGTCCTCACTGTGTCCTCTTGTCCTGTATACTGTAAGTCCTAAACATTTTATACAATTATGTCTCTATCTAAAGTATCTTTAATAATGGGATACTGTTGTATCTAGGTACCTCGAGGTACCTGGAGGTTGAGTCTTATTCTGATAATCTCATGTAACTCAAACAGCATCTACTGTCTTTAATACCAAGGGTTTCTAGCTAAGTGCGTACTGAATTGAATTAGAAATGTCTTTAGGGCCTCCCTGGTGGCACAGTAGTTAAGAATCCACCTGCCAATGCAGGGGACACGGGTTCGAGCCCTGGTCCAGGAAGATCCCACATGCCGCGGAGCAACTAAGCCCGTGTGCCACAACTACTGAGCCTGCGCTCTAGAGCCCGCGAGCCACAACTACTGAGCTCGAGCACCACAACTACTGAAGCCCGCGCGCCTAGAACCCATGCTCCACAACAAGAGAAGCCACTGCAATCAGAAGCCCGCACACTGCAACGAAGAGTAGCCCCTGCTCCCCGCACTAGAGAAAGCCCACATGCAGCAACGAAGACCCAACGCAGCCAAAAATAAATAAATATATTTTTAAAAAAGAAAAGTCTTTAGGTCTATTCAGTTAAGACTTCAAACAAACATCTCCTGGAGTCACTGTTATGGGTTAAATTGTGTCCCCCTACCCCCTCAAAAAAAAAAAAGAAGATATATTGAAGTCTTAATTTCTGAATATGACCTTATTTGGAAACAGGGTTACCACAGATGTAACTAGTTAAGATCACAGTGGAATAGGATGGGCCCCCAATCCATATGCCTGGTGTCTTTTAAGAAGACAGCCATGTGGAGACAGAGAGACACAGGCCAGATGATGGATGATGGTCAAGGCAGAGACTAGACTTAGGAAGCGGCAAGCTGAGGAATGCCGAATATTGCTGGCGAACGACTGGAAGCTAGGAAGACACAAGGGAGGATTCTACCCTCCAGGGTTCAGCCTAGCCCTGCTGACACCCTGATTTCAGATGTCTGGCCTCCAGAACTGTGAGCTGATAAATCTACATTGCTTGAAGCCACCCAGCTTGTGAAACTTTGTTACACAGCCCCAGGAGACTAGGGTCTCCTCCCTGAGTCATTCATATCAGTAGTTGTGTGGCATGGGCTTCCTCACCACAAGACGCACAGTTTATTTTGTGGCTCAACATTTATACATAGAATATGTGCCACTAACAGGTCAAAACAGACTCAGTTGTCCTAGGAAAATGATGCCTTATTCATCTAAGTTTCCCTCCTTACACCTTTTCCCCAATAGTTCAGATGTTCTTGAAGTCTGCCAGATAAAACACTCTGACAGCATACACTTAGGAAGCCACAGGGGACAGATCCAGGGTGTCAGAGAACAATCCCACGGAGATTTAGAATGCCCTCAGCATTTATGTCCAGGTAGGAGACTTGGGGAGATTTTCGAGGCAGATTTTAGAAGTGAGATTACTCTAAGAAGTTTCCAGGGTTCTCTTGATGACCTAAGAACTCTATTCAATATAAAATCATTCCTTGCTTGGGTGGAAAGATGCAGCATAAAAATTGGGTGCAATATATGCCAGTTAATTCACCACCATGTCAAACCGTCTAAGAAAGTCCTTAGAAAAGGTTTACCTTTTGTGTTGCCAGGGAACTGAGCGATAGGAAGGAAAGCTCACGAAGAGGAGATTTTCTCTAACTTCTGCCTACAGTGAATAAATCAATGGTATTCTCAAGTCCCCTCAATATCAATGAGTTTATCTGATAAGCAGGCAAGTATTTACAGATGCTGAAAAAAAATCTCCGGTTTTTCTTTTTTCTCCCCTTCCCATTCCAGCCTAATTTCTCGTTTCCTTTCTGTCTTTCTACCATCTCTTTACTTCTTCCTTTCCCTTCTTGTTCTTCTGCTAGTCTTTGCATTGTAAAAGGAGGAAAGGTTTGTCTGACAGCTGCTATCTCCTACCTCTCAGCTTCTAAATGCTATGATGAGTGTGGGGTCTTCACTTCATTTATTTATTTTTTTTAAGATTTAGTCTCCCTGCCCTGAACTGGGCTTAGGGTAATTGTGTGTCTGCTTGAGGGCTGAATGCAATCTCTAGCCTTTTTCATAAAGTTTATGACCCTGGTGCCCCTTTACAAGTCTCCTGTGGCTGATTGATGGGCTCATTTCTGATACTAACTATAAAGGATTGGCCATCCCGAAGATAAGCCGCTCCTCCCCCAAGCATCTCAAGAGGGAAGGGCAGTCGCCTTACAGAGGAGCCCTCGCCTCAATCAGATTCATTCTTCAGCGGCCCAGGCACTGCCCTGCACTGAAGGACTGCCCCACAGGACACACAAGCTCAGCCAGGTCCTTTCGTTAATGGGCGTCGGAGGATTCAAACATCATCACGGGCGGTGGGGGGGGGGAGAATGCAGTAGCTAGCACCCCATCTCCTAACTTGTGCTCATTCTCTTTAGGCATCATTAGCCCAGAGGTCAGACTCACAGCGTATTGATTATTCAGTAATTCAAGCCTTTTTATTCAATCGAAGTTTTCCTCAGAGTTTACCGTTTAATATTTGTTCTTAGGTTTCACATCAATCTGTTTTTCTCTCCTTAAGCTATCTTTCAAACATCTCTTCATGGGACAAATGTGGTGATGAGCAATTCTTCCCAATTTCTACAACTTGTAATTTCTGGGTCAAAATGACACTTGAATTCTCAGTGAAAGGCAAAAACGGGAGAGAGGATGGCCGGTGGCGAGGTGGGGGTGGGTGGGAGCGGAGGGGAAGAGAGGTTGACAAAGAGGGGGAGGGGAAGGAGAGACAGAGGGAAGGAGGGGGAGAGCTGGGGAGGGAGGGGAGGGAGGGGAGGAGGAGGGATTTTAGGAAGCCTGACTCCTAAATCTTAACTGGAGACTTCATTTCCTGGAGGAAGGGGAGTTAATTTGTCACTTGCCAAAAACCAAGACATGAGAGATATCACAGAAGAGCAGATGGAGATCACCTGGCAGCCTATCAGGTGTGGTGAGCAAGGGGAAGGGAGGGATCAAAGACCAGCGCAAGCAGAGGAGAAGAAGCAGGTTGGCGAAAAAAGTGTTACCCGTCATTCAAATATTCACTGAACACTTATAGGGTAGGTATGACACTATGACTCGGGTTATCAGAGCTAAGACCGTCAATGCACATAAGGAACCCACACTTTAAGTAATGAACTGGGCTTCCCTGGTGGCACAGTGGTTAAGAATCCACCTGCCAATGCAAGGGACACGGGTTCGAGCCCTGGTCCGGGAAGATTCCACATGCCACGGAGCAACTAAGCCCATGCGCCACAACTACTGAGCCTGCGCTCTAGAGCCTGCAAGCCACAACGACTGAGCCTGTGCCTAGAGCCCGTGCTCCACAACAAGAGAAGCCAGCGCAATGAGAAGGCCGTGCACCGCAACGAAGAGTAGCCCCCGCTCGCCGCAACTAAAGAAAGCCCGCACACAGCAACGAAGACCCAATGCAGTCAAAAATAAATAAATTTATAAAAAAGAAAAAGAAAACATCAGACCTGTAACCAAATAATTACATTCAATGTTATAATGTGATAAAAGGCATTTAGAGATGTTACCAACACCTCTATATACAGCCCTGTCTGGTTTCTTTCTTACATCACATCACAAAACAGCAAGAACAAAACAACAGCAACAACAAAAACAAAGAACAAAAAAGTCAATGTCACCAATAACATCTGTGTTGTTAAACCCAATGAGTATCTTTCAGACTTTATGGTAACAAATACTATTTGACCCAATGGACCGCTTCCTCCATCTTGAAACACTCTCTTCTTGGGTCTACTGCATACCACATTCTTTGGTTTTCCAACTTCATCTCTGTTTCTTTTCAATCTCTTGTGCAACATCATCTCCTCTTGCCAACCATAAAATGTGGCGACTTCTCCAAGGTTTGGTCCTGTGCTTATGGAAGCACAGGACCAAACCTTCTTTGTACTCTCCTAGGCAACAACATTCACCCTCTGCCTTCAGTTACCTTCAGGGTGCCATGAACACTCAAATGATCGCTTCAGGCAGAATTCTCCCTCTACAACCCAAGCGGAATGCTCGCCTCTCCCAGGTGCCCGTGTAGAGTTAGCTGCACCCTGGCTGGGCACTTCCTCGGTAAGTCTGTGTCTGTCTGTATCTGCCAGTGAGGACCTGTGCATTATTTAGCTGTGTGTGTTCAGTGTTTGACAAGGCGTCTGGCACATGGTGTGGGTTCACAGTTTGTTCAGATGGAATTGACTGGAATTAGGGCAGGGCTTGGGGGCAGAAGGCATGGCACCATTCCACATACTGTGGTGCTGCTGGGTCATTCTGCCTTGGCAGATGAGCTAAGATAGCTCACTAGGGGAACAACTTTTCAGACGATAATCTCTTAATTATAATCTCTCAAAAGGAGGACAAAATGTATACATGGGATTTAACATGGCTGATTTTTATTTTATTTTTTCTGTTATTTTTGTATTATCAGAGTTTTCTGCAATGTATATATACTACATTTATAATTGGTTTTTATAATTTTTTTTTTTTTTTTTGGCTGCACCACATGGCATGTGGGATCCTGGTTTCCTGACCAGGGACTGAACCTGTGCCCCCTGTAGTGGAAGCACAGAGTCTTAATCATTGGACCCCCCCAGAGAAGTCCCAATTGGGGATTTTTAACAATTTCTTTTGAGGTCTGCTCTATGTATTGATAGGACAAAAGAGAGAAAAGTATGTGTGTATGATACACACACACAGAGTCAGTGTAGTGACATGAAAAAGAGGAATGTGAATTTCTAGCAGAAATTCTAGGAGTTGGAATCCAAGGAGTTAGAACACGTTTTTCTTCAATAAAAGTATTGCCCAAATTCTTCAATAAGCGGTTGCCCAAACTGCCTTTGTTTCTAAGTGACTTTTAGGGAGAAACAGGACAAAGAGAAATTATTTACTCAAATGGCCTGTCACTCCTGATTTTCAAGAATTAAACACAAAAATGTATTTTTAGATAATAAATTTGATAGTAACATATGCTCTCCTGCATTCTAACTCAGACTACAATCTTTGATGAGTAGACACTGACATCCTAGTCAAGCCGTTCAAGCCATCAAAATAAGCAACCCCTTATGAAAATGAAAATTGAATATTACATTGGAGAAATTGAAAGCATGTTTTATCAAAGGCAATTTGTCTGTTACCTGACAGCCTTGGAAAACAACAGGAAAATTACATCTCACATTAAAATGAAAAGGCAGCAGCTTCTTTAAACATTACAGTAATAAGTGAACCTTGGGTCATTAAAAAAAAAAAACCTGTTTATTCTATATGCTGGCACTGTCTGACTTCTTCTCTCCTGTGTTCCCCTAGGGGGTGGGGTGGGAAGGGCATATTTCTGCACTAGTTAATGGATCATAGAAGAAAGGAGTACCACTTTCTTCCTTTTAAAAAATTCTTCCTTTATCGGTTAAAAAAAAAGAGTGATTCTATGAAGCAGTCTCAAGGGCCATCAAAGTGGTAAAGCCATCAGGTGTGGCAGGAAAAAAACGAGTGATTCTACGAAGCAATCTCAAGGGCCATCAAAGTGGCGAAGCCATCAGGTATGTCAGGCAACAGGCAGCTCCCTCCTTCAGGGCAGAGCCAGTGGTTCCCATGCCTTCCAGCCCTGCGTCAGCCCTCTGACGTTATTCCTTGTGTGTTTGGCCCGGGCGAGCTGGATTCGTGTAGGGAATTCACACCCTAGATCCTCGGATATGGTACCAAGAATTCCCTAACTACACATTTTATTTGCGGAACGTTTTAGCCTCTGCCCACTGTGATAAGGAAAGCAGCCATGAATTCTAGTCATGCTTTGGGTGGAACAATCATGCTCATGTCTATATCTTGGTTATGTTTGTTAAATCACCAGGAGTATAACGGAAAAATTAGTCCAATATGTGGCACATCTAGTGAAAGTACTTCTATAATGCTTGAGTCAGGTTAACACTATCAGTGCTACTCGTAGCCAGTGCTGCTTGTGTACTGCAAAGATTTGCTTATTTTACTGTAGCAGTTTAACATCATTTTCTGAATATTAAAAGATATTCAGTTTTCTTTTTAAATGGACCATCTAGAGGAAAAAGCATAGTTATTAACCCAATAACTAGTTCTTTAACGCCAATATTTCAGAGAGCTCAAGTTTCACTAAAGCATTCTATGGTGTAGAAATAAATTTTATGCGAACCGAATGAATCTTAGATTCTCTGCAAGGGTTTTAATAACTGAAATAATAGAAGAAAGACTTCACAATAACAGAGGAGTGACTCCAGAAACTGAAAAAAAAAAGGGTAGTTCTAGAATAATGCCTAAAATCAAGTGTACTTAACCAATTTATGCTTTTCTTATGTTCTTCAACTAAATGAACTTCACTGATTATGATATCTGATCACCACCTTTAACTCAGAGCTTCAGTGGGTGAAACATTTCACTTCTGAGTTCTGGGAAGACTGATCCACATGTAAGTGGTCTGCAGTTCAATTCGTGGACCTGCAAGTGCACTGGAGTAGAGAGATGCAGAGCTCTGACACTTTCCAGCTATGTGGTCTCAGAAACTCAGTTTCCTAAAATATAATTTGGGAAAACAACGCTTTCTTCTAGTACAAGAAATCCTAATATATAAAGGTGTTAGTTCCCTTCCTAAGTGCTTCACATACATTTTAGGTTAGCACTGGGTAAAGTTATCTCCTTTCATAGATGCTGTATGTTTCCTCTATTGGAACAATTAGCTACATGAGTCACAAACGTCCCTTGATGATACTATAAGAACATTTCAGTGAGCACTAAAAGCAGGACCCCTTTTTTGGATAGCCTACAACTATATGTGAAAAAAAAAAAACTAAAAATAATGCCATTTTTGATTGCTGATGTCATGGGCATTGGCAAGAATATTGAAGCTGTACATCAAAAAGATATTTTGGGGATAAGTCAGCAAAAGAATAAAGCAGAGCTCTGGAGCTCTCGTGAAATTGAGAGATCTCTTTTGTATCAAAGTATATTTATGAGCTAATATTTCAACAGAAATGGAGAAAAAATGGAAATCCATTGCCATTATATTACTATTGTGTTGAAATGGCAATCTTATAATGAAATCTAAAATTCCAGCTTTCATATCCTAAAGTGGATGCCTGCTTGCTTTAATCTTGGTTATCGTTATATCGCTAAAGCAATCATTGAAATTAGCTTTGGCATTTACAAAAAGGCAAGATGGGTCTACTCTTCCCTCCTGCCTTTACATAATCCCCTCCCTCTAGCTTGATGATGCCCTTGACAACAAAAGTTCAAGAACACCCAACTGCAACCAGACATTTGGTAATCACAGTTTTCGCTAACTGAGTCTTATTAAGTCACATAGGAGTTGTTAATTCTGCTTCAGCTCACCCAGACCACACCCTCTGAGATCTCTCAGGCACGTGAAGTAAAAAGATTTATTTACCAGTGCTTCTCTTATCTTGAAACTGAGCCTGAATGTGACCCTGTGCAAGGCCCCAACCTCGCAGGGTCTATGCTTCTTTATTTGCACAACAAGTGTCTTCAACTAGTACACAGTCTATAGATCCCTTTGAGCACCAATATTTTATGACTGCTATAGTCTTTAAGTTGTTTCTTAAACTTCTGTTATTCAGATTCCACTGGCATGAATTTTGCCTTGCTGGCAAGCAACTTCCATTCTTCATGTATTAGTTTTATTTAGGTCAGCACACTTTTTTGTTTGTTTTTTACCTGAATAAATATGTTTAAGATGGACAAGTTATAACACTCCTATAAGTGATAAATCAGCTTCACTTACCACAAATATAAGGTAAACTGTAAAAATAAAAAGGATTGGGAAAAAAACCCAGTGCAATTGAATCCTGGTTAGATGCTGTGGCCTAAGGATAGCTGTAAGTCTCAGGACTGATCTCTTTGTTAAAAACAGCTACAGAAGATGGAATATCACCACACAGCCATTCTTGTCAAGAGAACCAAAAGTTTTGGAGGAGACGTGAAAGGAGAATAAAATACTTTCCTCACTATAAGATTTAATATGACTTAAATCAACACTGCTACCACCACTGATGTAGATCTCATTGCTGGGATAACTTCTGTGACTATTAAAAGGCTGTGTTACATTTCAGACTCAACTGCCAGATCAGGTTGGGCAAATTCTTCAGTTGTCAAAATATCTTGACTATATTCACATACTTATTCTCAAAAATGAACACTATATCAACTTGAATCACTTAACTTTTTTTTCCCTAAGTTTTATGCCTTAGTCATTATTAGCAATACTTAATAAGTATAAAATACTTTGCTCTCCAGAACATAAACTGCAACAATAAATTAATAGAATTATTCCCGTTTACATTTAAATTTGGACAAAAAGAGCTAGCTCTGAGATAAGAAAAAGCAACAACATAAACACAAAACAGAAGAATATTGTGTTCAATTTTAAAATATTCAGTCGAACGAAACTATCCCAGCAGAGAAAAAAAACACAAATTTATCATGTCATAAAAAATACATTAAATTGGAAATGAATTAGAAAAAGAAATACAGTTATTTGGAACGGCTATAGGAATTCTGCTTTAAAGTAACCAATTGAACTTACCCAGTAGGTTCACTTGAAGATAAATTAAAATGTGATTATAATATGAGAAATTTAGAGTTAAGGAGCATTACATTAATTCCTTATTTTTTCCTAGTACACTTTAATGTTTTTCTTTCCTATTCTTTGTACATACTTATCTTCCCAATAAAAAATAATAAATAATGAAGGAAGTGATGGGTAAATGAAATTTTATTTTCACTATAATTAGATTTCCCCTCTCAGAAATCGTCCATCTTCTTAAATCACTGTGAATTAAACTATAAGTGTTTTCTTTATTGCAAAATTCCATGCAAAGCATGCTAATCCTTTCTCAGGAAAATCTCAGGATCATTCTGGTATAGCTGTGTTTACCCAAACTTTGCCAACAGTTTGAGAACATGATTTGTAAGAGGATCTACACAAGTCTGGGACTTGCGGAGATAGCAGTAAATTTGGGCAATTCTTCCTTGCCCAAGGGCTTCTTCACCTACATGAGTACCAAAATTCTGCATTAACCCCCATCCCGGGGGGAAGAGAATTTTCTCATGTACTAACCACTGAATTACATAGGTTATTTCATTTAGTTTTCAGAATAACCCTGCAGTCTGGGTATTAGTACCCACACTCTACTCAAGAGGCCAGTGAGCCTACATGCCTCACCCAAGGCCACATCTAATAATGGAAACTCAAGCTCAGTCCCCTTCCTCTCTATACCCAGGGCATTTGTCATGCTTCCTCCTCAGACATCATGGTTTTCCAAAACCACTCTTCTTCTTTCTGTATTTCAGGAGTTAGAAAACTATAACCTGTAGCACAAATGTTCCCTGCTGCTTGTCTTTACAAAGTTTTATTGGAATACACACCCACGTGTTTACATATTGTCTGTGGCTCCCTTTTCGACACATCAGCAAAGCTGAGTAGCTGGGACAGAGGCTGTGGGTCCACAGAGCCTAAAATGTTTATTATTTGGCCCTTTCCAGAAAAGGTTTGCCAGCCTCTGCCCTATTCCATCTACATGTTAGCTGAGAGAAAATAAGACTATCTGTACAAGATGTATGTAAAAGAACAATCTGCAGAAAGATTTATATATATATATATATATATATATATATATATATAGCATGACTCTGTTTTTGGAAAAAAGTTAACATTTGCTTCTATGTACACATATAAATACTTGCAAAGTTCATATGCCAAACTGTGGTTATATCTGAGTCATCAGATTATATAGGGAAACTTTCATGATATTTTTTTTTTTTTTTTTTTTTTTTTT
>NW_006792323.1:729533-746035 GCF_000442215.2 Lipotes vexillifer | reverse complement strand
CCCGCGTCCCCTGCATCGGCAGGCGGACTCTCAACCACTGCGCCACCAGGGAAGCCCCATGATATTTTAAATATTTAAATTACTTCAGTATCTGCTTATTTGAATTTCTTTATTTCTTCTTTCTTTACTCACCAGGTGTGGGTCCTCAGGCAGTTCCCTTCATCTCTGCAGGGCTCTATTTTATCTGTAAAATGAGGAGCTGGGTTAGGCAATCTTTCAAATTCCTTATAATTCTAACCCCCCACCGCTGTATTTTAATGCAGCCGCCCAATTTCCTAGGATCATTTAATTTTGATAACTACCAATCATAGGGAAAGATGTTTGCAGGGGAAGCCTATAATTTAAAATTTTCCATTTGTCATTTTTATTAGAAATAACCTTCACAGACAACTCACTCTTCTCAGACCATTTCACTAGAATCTCTTTCATGAGAATAGTCACAGGAATTCTAAGATACCACCGTATTTATAACTCAGTCTAAAATTAATTTCTCATCAGAGAGCATAGCCAACTGTGATTCTTGGGGACAAAGGTTCTCTACCCCGATTTCAAGTTTGTTTTCTCTAAACATGATCTTTTTTGGTTCCCATTCTATGACTTATGTTTGCATTTGTAATTTGTTGACTTGCTTTTGTAAAGAACATGACACTGAACTTTTGTCTTCAGAATGCTCATATCCTAGAAGTTCCCATTTCCTCTAAATTTGATTTTGTTTTTAGTTTTATTTTAAAAGCAACATTACAAATCTCAAAACATCATTAAATATATATTCCAATTTTATATCAAATGTAAAGTACAGAACATATTTTTGCAATCATTTTGTGACGAAATTACGAAAGTTAAAATCAAAACAAGTACCCAGTAAAAGTGACCTATGGAGAGGATGGACACAGTCCCAGCTAGTAGAGGTGTACATCAGTATGATTTTCTGGGGGGATATTTTCAGTTATATATCCAAAGCCTCAGGAGTTTAGCCAAGAAATTTCACTTTTATGAGTGTGCCCTAAGCAAATAATTAAAAATAAGGAAAAGGTAGACATCCCACTATTTATAAAAATGAAGAACTAGTAAACAAATGTATGTAAACAGTGGCTTGCTTAAGGCAACTGAGAAGCAACAATGTTATTAAGTACTATGCAGCCATTAAAATTATAATATAAAAACAATGTATAGAAGATCATGGGGAAATGTTGGTTCTAAAAAGTAGAAAATGGCTGTAAAATAATGCATATAATAGGATTCCATTTCTTGTGAAAATGTGTATGTGTAAAGATTTTTATGTATGTCAGAAAGCAACTGGGAGGATTCCAGCCAAAATGTCAATACTGGCTACCACTTGGTGAAAGAATTATAGTAAATTTTTGGATCTTTCGGTAAATTTTCAATCTTTCTGCATTGACCACGTATTATATTATCATAAGAATTATTTAGGGGCAGCAAATTATAGTTATAAACATAACTGTAAAGTCTCTAGATTATGTCTACCCATATGATCAGAACTTTATGGAATCAATCATTTCAATGATTCAGGAAGCATATCATTTTAACTGAATCTAAGTAAACAGTTTTTTTTTTTTTTGCGGTACGCGGGCCTCTCACTGTTGTGGCCTCTCCCGTTGCGGAGCACAGGCTCCTGACGCGCAGGCTCAGCGACCATGGCTCACGGGCCCAGCCGCTCCGCGGCATGAGGTATCTCCCCGAACCGGGGCACGAACCGCGTCCCCTGCATCGGCAGGCGGACTCCCAACCACTGCGCCACCAGGGAAGCCCAACAGGTTTTATCTAATGCACAATCAGTGATTTTTAAAATTTGTATTTAAGAAAATTAAAGTTAGGATAATGAGCGAGAAAGAGGAGAATAAGATCATCAGATCATCTACCCCTTCACTCCCCTCTCATTCTCTTTCTTTTTTTTTTTTGCGGTACGCGGGCCTCTCACTGTTGTGGCCCCTCCCGTTGCGGGGCACAGGCTCCGGATGCGCAGGCTCAGCGGCCATGGCTCACGGGCCCAGCTGCTCCACGGCATGTGGGATCTTCCCGAACCGGGGCACGAACCCGTGTCCCCTGAATCGGCAGGCGGACTCTAAACCACTGCGCCACCAGGGAGGCCCTCATTCTCTTTCTTAGGGCAGTAGGTCATTCATTTCTGAGTTCTTTTTAAAATAACTTGTAATATTGTACTTATTTGCTTTTTACTTGGTTTTGATGCACCTGCCGATTCAATTGTAAGCTCCATGAGGGCAGGAGTCATATCTTTTTGCTTCATTTAGCACAGATCTCATTAAATACTTCAGTGAGACTAGGTAAAAGAACAAAACAACTAAAGCTTTGTAACATCTTAAAATCAAAAGTCATTAGATTGGTTGGTCGGTTCCTGTAATCTCTAATGGCCCAAGTTTGGCAAAATGTTTCCCGCAATTAACCTCTCGGAACCTACAGAACCCAACCACATGAAAGCAGAGTGTACTGTATCAACCTCCAGTGTATTTATGGACACCAAGACCATCAATCTTGATAATCTAGGGAAAGTTAATCTTTACCTGCACTGCCCATTATTTAATGTTATGCCTTTAAGAGATTACATCTGATAAATCAGCCATAATCAAAACTTTGAACTCCCAATATAATTAACCAGAGGCACCCCAGTACCATTTAGGTGAAAGTCAAAGTGCAGGAAGTTCACACTGAGAATGCTGCAATCTGAGTGGAATGGAAGTGCATGATTAGACATTGGTCAGCCATGTCTAGAGAGGAGAGTCTAATTCAGGAAATATTACGTGTGCGCGCGCGCGCGCACACGCGTGTGTGTGTATAAAATGCTGATTGTGCAGAACTCTGTCTTTACATCACCTATAAAGACAGGCTTCCAAAGCAAATTAATAGTGCAAGCAACACGTTTTTCAAACAACTCTGTGTGGATCATTTTTTTCTAAGCAATAATTCAATTTCACGGAGAGCTTTTCTAAAGGACTTTATTTGTCAAGCTCTGAATACACTGCCTTTAGTAAAAATATTCTATTTCTTTAAAACTAATTGATAGCTGAGCTTTTTCCATTGTTTGGGCTAGTCTTCCTCCAGTAGATTGGAATGAATAAAAGTTCATCATCTCCTTAAAATATAAAAGCAAGCACAAATACAACTTAAAGGCCAAGAAACTGAAACAAAAGTTCTCATTTTTCCTTTGAAGCTGCTCTCAATACCACAGGATCTACGAATGAGAAAGCCTTTCCTACACCAAGTGATCAAAACAAAAATCGAAAAAAAAAAAAAAAAAAAAATCGAAGGGGAAAGTTACTCAATTATCTGGTAAATTCAGTCAGTGAGGAAAGCCAACCTAGATTAATTGAGGCTCGATTTTAAGTACCGATTTTTGCTTATGATGTAAGAGATTAGGGATTTAAAATTCAGTCTCTAGAGTAAGCATTTTTGTCTTAAAAGTTATAAAATAACTAGATCAAAACCCAACTCCCATTCTCAAATGTAGTTTGAAAAATTATGGAGACAACCACAAGTCACTTAACAATGGAATATCTTACTTTAAGTCATAATCAGTACACAAGAGTGCTTATTGCAAAAGATCCCTAAAATGTCTCTTCCCTACTGGTTTATAACTGCCAGTGGGACTGGTTTGCATGTTGAAGGCAACAAGCATGGAAGTTTCCGGGAGAAAGTCTTATAAAGCTTAAATGTAGCAGTGGGACCATTCCGACTCAGCCCATAAGCTTCAAGGTTAGAAGCTAACGTTTCAATGATCTACCTGATCATCGGTGGTGAATCACTGCGGAAACTGCAACAATGTCCTGGTATTTGGGCTAAATGGTGGAGAGTGCCACCATGAAATACTGCTTCATGGAGAGCTAACAATGAAGGCTCATATACTAACGATATGGTTACTTCAAGGCTTAGTAATTTGTTCTACATTCAATCAATTTACATGGACTTTAGC
Source organism: Lipotes vexillifer (assembly GCF_000442215.2). Lineage (NCBI taxonomy): Eukaryota > Metazoa > Chordata > Mammalia > Artiodactyla > Lipotidae > Lipotes > Lipotes vexillifer. The sequence continues at coordinate 742,089 of NW_006792323.1, read as the reverse complement.
TGGTTATTGGTCATTAAGGAGATTTTTCCCTCAGGATTCTGAGTAAGGTCAAAGGAAGAATTGCTCTGAGAGAGTATTTTATTTTGTATGTAAAGACAAATAACACTATATTTTGTTGAATAACTGAAAGAATTCTATCCTCTTAAAATGCTGATGGCAAAACCCTCAGCCAAAAGAAGGGTTTAATTATCTTCCCTGAGATGTACACAAGTATTAAACAAATCAATAGGTATTAGACATATACTGAAAATTCCATCACAATATAACCCGATACTACAAATAGCATTATTTTGTTCTTTTTTATGGCTGAGTAAGCAACATGGATGGACCTACAGATTGTCATACTGAGTGAAGTTAAGTCAGACAGAGAAGGACAAATATCATATACCACTTATATGTGGAATCTAAAGAATCTAAAGAAATGGTACAAATGAACTTATCTACAAAACAGAAAGAGTCATAGATGTATTGATAGTAAACAATCTCCAGGGGAGAAGGGGGGAGATAAATTCGGAGATTGGGATTGACTATATATAAAATAGATAACTAATAAGGACCTACTGTATAGCACAGGGAACTCCACTCAGTACTCTGTAATGACCCATATGGGAAAAGAATCTAAAAAAGAGTGGACACAGGTGTATGTGTAACTGATTCACTTTGCTGTACACCTGAAACTAATACAACACTGTAAATCAACTATACTTCAATAAAATTTTTTAAAAAACACCCTGCTACTAAGAGCATCTATTGCTCTGAGACAGAGTCCCAACTTTTAAACAGGTGGCAAGAATCTAGTAGGTTCAACCTTCTCCCTTTACACCTGCTTTCTATATTCTGGAAAGTTTTCTATCAATGTCCAAACCATATTTTTGTACATATTAAGGTCCTTTATTTTAGACATTCGGTGTTGCAAACTGGTGAGCTACAGGTCAAATTGAGCACACAGATATGTTTTTGAGCCAGTACTCTTTAAGGCTGAATTTCAGTGCTTCTAGATGGGTCTATCTCTTTGGCTTCTCAGAGGCTCCCCTCTCCCCCACTGCCTATACCAGCTGTTTGGAAGCTTTCTCACACTGACAATGCCTACCCCGCCTCTCATGGTTTGTTTTCCTATCTTAGGAGAGTGCCTAGCATGTGTCAGTCCTCTGCCACCAGCCTGTTGCCAGCAGGAAATTAATCTCTTGGCCCCTTTGAAACCTATTCCTGCACATTGGGCTCTGAATCAAGAAAACTGCCAAGAGTTGGGCATGTTTCCCAGGATGATGACAGTGATTATTTACTGTCACCATGGACTGGTAAAATTAAACTTTCTTCCCATAGCATTTAATGATAATCATGGAATACTGGACATAGCCCTGCCCACACCCTCCTAGATCCCTTTCGGAGCTTTGCACACACCAGCTCCCCAGGAGTGTTCGCTCCAAACAGCCAGCACCTGTGACTCTTTGTGGGTTGATCATCAGATACAGGAGTACTAAATATGGTGCCGTGACTCCGGGGTACGTCCTACATTAGTTCCAGAGCTCCCCAGCAGGACAGGACCTAAGTTACTCTCCAGCGTACTTTTCTTGATACGACCCCTTTGTTAGTCTCCTTCTCTTTCCTGTCCTACCCCCTTCCCAGCTCTTCCTCTTACTTTCCCCCAATCCTCACCAAAAGCTCTGCTTCTGGGAAATCTACTTAAGACAGCTCATTTTCTAAATGGGAAAGGACTCTTCTAGAGACCCCGTAGTGTTCCCACAAAACAAGGTGACTCAAGTTGGAACTTCTGTGAGTTACAATCTCTGTACTATCTCTGCACATGCAATGCACTTTGAATTCTCAGGGGCCCTCAGTACATAAATCAGTTACCACAAGGATGCTTGAGGCTGACAGCAGAATCATCCATCAAATGCATGCCTGGTACTTGGCAACAGGTACTTCCAGGACATGCTAAATTTGCAATAATGTGCAAAAATTCCTGTTGCTGTCAAGGAACTATGGGACATCTTACCAGTTCGTCTCTCTCTCTTTTTTTTAATTTACCAAACGACAGGATTAATTTACAAACTGAAATCTCAAACCTCAATATGGTTGTGAATTTTAACTTTGGAATCATATTTCTGAAACGACGACTTTTAATTTGTTACTCTTGAGAATTGCTTTTTGGCAAAAGCAGAACGAATAAGCATTAACAATGTAGCCTCGGGTTCAGAAACGGGTGTTATGATTTTCTAATACATGAGATATTTAAAGGCTGATGAGACAGTACATTATATCTGCATGGTAATTTAGTTCAGTAGTTCACAATTATTTTATTTTCAATATTAATTGCTTTTGTCTCTCAATAAATGACTCTGTAGGAAGTGGAATTCAATTTCATTCATTTTCAATAATCGAGATTGCTTTGAACCAGCTCAATAACTCTCACTCCTCTTGGCCTCCGATGTATTGCTGGTGGTAGCACATAAATAATCTCAGTTTTCCTTTTAGATTCCTAAGCAGAGCTGGCTTTTGGCAAAAGAGCTAAGGAGACACGGTTAGCTGTCCACACCCCAGCCCTTTGCTTTTTATGGCCTGTTCAGTATCCACAGTCCCCCTGCTTCTCAGCTTCTCGTACTGTGGTCACCCCTGCCCCCCCTCTCCCACCAAGGGCAAGTGGTAGGAGAAAGTGATTCACACCCCTGGGATCTCGAGCCCCTTGCCTTTGCTCATCCTGTGCCTCTGCCTGAGGTAGCCTCTGCCTATACATCCAAATGCACCAAGAAGTGAGCTGGTGGGTCAAATCAAAAACCACCATCTCCGCAGAGCCCCTGCAGCTCTGCCTGGGGTAGGAGGGAACATGTGGCCCCTCGGGCTCCTCTGCACCCCTCCCACCCTCCATCAGCTCCTCCATTGGCTTACAGGTTTTCACACGCCTCTCTCCTCCACTAGACAACTGGCTTCTCAAGGTCACAAAGAACAAACCATTTATCTACATATTTCATGTAACGCTTAGCTATGCTCCTTGTTCCAAAGAAGTCTGAATTCAGAGAAAGACAAATATCACATGATATCGCTTATATGTGGGATTAAAAAAATGATACAAATGAACTTATTTACAAAACAGAAACAGACTCACAGACCTAGAGAACGAATTTATGGTTACCAGAGGGGAAGGGTTGGGGGGAGGGACAGACTGGGAGTTTGGGATTAACATACACACACCACTATATATAATATAGATAATCGACAAGGACCTACTGTATGACACAGGGAACTCTGCTCAATATTCTGCAATAACCTAAATGGGAACAGAATATGAAAAAGAACAGATACATGTGTATGTAGAACTGAATCACTTTGCTGTATACAAACTAATACAACATTGTTAATCAACTATATGCCGATATAAAATAAAAATTAAAAAAAGAATGTATATATTTGTATACCTGCGTCACTTTGCTGTACAGCAGAAATTAACACAACATTGTAAATCAACTCTACTTCAATTAAAAAATTAAAATTGGGGAAAAAATAAAGTTTCAGCTTGTATAAAAAAAAAGTCTAAATGAATAAATAAACCAATGGATGAATTAATAAGCAGTGGGTTAAGAGAGGCTTTCTGTGTTTTAGTCCCATGAAACTAGTTTCTCCAGCACAAGTTTCACTAACTCACCTCAGAGCCTTTGTTTATCCACAGATCCCAGCCTTGATCGGGTTGTACTGGTTCTGTGTCCCTGTGGACCCCCACCCAGCCCCTATTAAACTGAGGACCCCTCAAGGGCAAGGACAGTGGCGTCCAGGCCCAAAGTAGGAGCTCAGCCATATCTGTGGGATGAACGGGGTCACGGTGCCCTGTGGCTCCATTAGGTTTCCTTTCCAAAATTTATACTTCAAAAGATTCCAGGCAGGGTGTTTCATGAACAAGAGCAAAACAAAAACACAGTAAGAGCCACACCACTTTTATTGGACTTGCTACATGCCAGACACTACTCTAAGCACTTTACAAATATTAACTCATCGAGTTCCCACAACCCTTTGCAATGGGTGCTATTACCACCCCACTTTATCCATGAGGAGAAAAACACCAGGAAATGAAGCGACTTCCCTGAATTTATTGACACTCTCCCTTATAAAAGCCTGGTAATGGTGTTAGGACATTAAAAGGGACAGCTGATGTTGAGACAGGGAGCATCATCACAGCGTAAACCAACACATGGCTTCCCTTGTTGATAAAGTTTTAAACTGGGGTGGAGGGGTCAGTTGAGTTAAACAGGGGACTTAGTGATTTCCTACTTTTCATTGCAGATCCTCTCTTTTGGCCCTGATGCTCTTTTCTTATCCACATTTCCAGTATTCTCTTGGACATTTTCCTATGGTTTGATAACGCAGACTCATTATGTCCACAAACAACTCGTTCCTCTCCAGTTTCTGCTTCTAATCACTTCTCCAGTTCTGTGAATGGAATTATCATTAATCTAGTTATCCAGATTTGAATCACTGACCTTTTGCCCCTTTTGCTCTCCTCTTCCAACTGTGCTAGAGTGTTTTTCATTCCTTTCCTCACAGCTGTCCCATCCTTCCACACCCACTGTCCGTAAACAGCTTTAGCTTTTTCCTTCCTCTTACCCCTGAAGTCACAGCAACCCACCTTCTTGCAATACCTTCGTATATCCATCCTGTTCTAAGATATTTTGCCTACAGCTGCCTGATTTTTCTTCCTAGAGAGCAGCTCTACCCTAGCACCTTACTCCAAGGTTTGTAGCAGCTCTCCTGCTCTACTGAAGCCCACACCACTTCTTCTACCTGGCAGTCAAGGTTGGTGGTGGTTGGTGGAGACACCTAACACTCATTCTCCACACCACATTTCCACAGAAGAAATTTCACTTCTGGTCCCTCCTTCAAGAGAGAGCAGTGCCAGAGAGAACATTCATTTCTGCCGAGTCTGGTAAGACTGAGGTAAAGATCTTTGTATACCCGTGATGTAGCCGAGCTTTGGCTGATTTCTGTTATAAGACATCCCTGGTCCCCTCTCTTCCACAGACTCCACCCTTGGGTCTAGAGGCTATGGTTGTCGACATGCTCTGTAGACAAATACATGCAAAATTTAGAAAGCCTGACTAAGTTCCTGTTCCAAACTACATCCCCCATGCTAACTTTATTGTTAATTCTGCTGGTAATTTAATTTGTGTGTGACTCCTGTTTCTTTCTGTCAAAATGTTCAGAACCCATAGGTGAAGGAATATGGCTAATGCCTCCAAAACCTCAATAAAAGTCCTCTATAACTTGGCATCAATTTATCTCAAGTCTCTTAACCAACTTTCAAAATGTTGACATGAAGGTTCTTGCCCAAGTTCACTACGGGTTGTCCTCCAAGTGCACCTAGCCCTCCCATGCCCTTACGTCATTGTGCATTCTGCCTCTTCAGAGAACACATTTCTCACCATTTTTTTTTTTTTTTTGCCTGAAAAATCCTGTTTCGGGGCCCTTTTAAGATGTTACCTCCTCCAAGATAAAAGTAGTTTCTCATCTGCATGAACTCTCAGCTCACTCATGTTCTCTTCCACGAGTCAGTTCACCTTGACTTATTTTAGTTGTACTTCTGTCTCACTGACTTTTCTTAACTGTAACTTCTTTGAAGTATCTGTTGTCTGATAACACAGAGCTGCTAAAGAATTAATAGTCGTATCCTCAAAAGTCAATTGAATTGAATACAGGGTCTTATTTTTAAACAGGTAAGTGACAGAACAAAGCTCTATTAGCAATAAATTTTCTTCCTGTACGAATTCAAAGATTTATCACCTGATATTTGCAAATATCCTTATCCTCCTCTCATGTTTCTCAAATTTTTAAGCACTTAAGATTCAAAGAGGGTAGACTCTACTTTGATTTTTAGGTACAAAGCATCTTTAGACAGTTCTTCAAAAGTATTTGCAAGCTTCCTTTTTTCATTTCTTTATAAACCTCAGGCCAACACCTGTCTCCTTGCTGCAAAATCTCCCTCTCTCCTACATTTACAAATAGAATGCTCACAATGACAACACCTGCTTTTCCTCTGTGATGATTAAACATTTTCACTTAAAATTCCACTTCTGCCTTTTCTATGGTCCCACCTAGAAAGGCCTATTCTACCTATGTTAAACACAGCATATCAAAGATACACATTTATCTTTACTTCCTCCCTAAAGGCATAAATCCACAAAGTTAAAGAGAATGGGAGAGGAGGTGACAGCAGATGAAAGATATCAACAAAATTTTAGTATCTGGAAAGCATACGGAAAACTTCGCAGACCAGAGAGAATTAAAACAGTAAATTGTAGCTTGAGTCAAAGAGGAGTGGATGGTCAGCAAGAACCAAGCCAGTTTATATGACAAAAGGAAAGGTCATCATAGAATATGGCATTTTTGTCTAACAGCAATGTTTATACAATCATATGCATAATATTGAATATTGATTGATATGCTGGAAAATGCGGATGGGAACTGAGTACATGAGTATAATATGAAAGAGTTAAATTTTGATCTTCTATAACTGGATGTCAGTAAATCATTTCTACAATTGAATAATCACAAACAGTGTGAAAAAGTAGATTAGAAACATTAGAACAGAATAAAAGAAAATTGCTGAAAAGTTGAAAACAGTTGCCCCAAGGGAGCAGGAATCATTGCTGGAAAATGCCGGAGCAGGGCACTGCTGCTTTGTCATAAGCCACGCAGAACGATTTGACTTCTCGAACCGAATACAGGTAATACTTTTCCTCTAAAAAGAGACCTCTTCACTCAAGTGTAACAGGACATAATTTTAATATTTCTGAAATCATGAGCCTTCTGAGAAGTAAAGCTTCATTTAAAAAGTATCACCTCAAAGGACAAATAACAAGTGCTGGAGAGGGTGTGGAGAAAGGGAGAACACTGTTCGTGGGAATGTAAATTGGTGCAGCCACTATGGAAAACGATATGGAGGTTCCTCAGAAGAATTACCATATGATCCAGCAATACCAGTCTGGGGCATATACCCTGACAAAACTGTAATACAAAAAGTTACATGCACCCCTTTGTTCATTGCAGCACTGTTCACAATAGCCAAGACCTGGAAGCAACCTAAATGTCCACTGACAGATGAACAGATGAAGAAGATGTGGTACATATATACAATGGAATACTACTCAGCCATGAAAAAGAATGAAATAATGCCATTTGCATCAACATGGATGGACCAATAGATTATCATACTAAGCAAAGTAAGTCACAAAGAGAAAGACAAATACCCTATGATATCACTTACATGTGAAATCTAAAATACGACACAAATGAACTTATCTATGAAACAGAAACAGACTCACAGATGTGGGGAACAGACTTGTGGTTGCTAAGGGGGAGAGGGGGTGGCAGAGGGAAGGATTGGAAGTTTGGGATTAGCAGATGCAAAATAGTATATACAGGAGGGATAAACAACAAGGCCCTACTGTGTAGCACAGGGAACTATATTCAATATCCCGTGATAAACCATAATGGAAAAGAATACGAAAAAGACTATATTATATATATAACTGAATCACTTTGCTGTACACCAGAAACTAAAACAACATTGTAAATCAGCTATACACTTCAATAAAATTTTTTTAAAGTATTAGCTCAAGGGTCTCATCTTTAGGATTGATCCTTTTGTAAAATATTGACCATTTCAGATAACTTTGGCCGTACGGTAATGAAATGTGTCTCCTGTGCTCAAATAAGGCTAACCCTGCGGTGGTGAACATGCCTCCTGCTGGACCCTTTCCCCAGCCAGTCTGGAGTGGGTTGGGGCAGAGCTTTCCAGGTTTGATTCTTGCACAGCCATCTCATCATACCATCTGCGTGTTGTCACATGAAACTCCATGAGTCGAGAAACTTGACACACTTATATAAGCCTGGCATATGCTTTTCCATCTTTCTGAAGTTCCCTTCCTCATCTGCTTAGAAAACTCTTAATTACCCTTAAAAATCCAGAGTAAATATTCTTTCTTCCATGAAGCTTTCCTTCCCCAAATAGTTAAGGATCCTCTTCCTGTTTGCTTGATTCTATTACTTACCATGGCACTCACAACCAGTTACCTCTCTACATGTCTTCCCTTTACTAGATTTTGAGGTCTTTGGGAGAGGGAACTGTGTCTTATTTATTCACAGTGCCAAAAATATTTATCAAATGAACAGATTCAGGAACTTAGGTAGCTCCTATCAAATACCTGAAATGTTCATTAATTCTACAGGAAATCACTGAGAGCCCCACCACCCGCTTATATCTAAAAGTGCGATCAATGTGAAGAAGCTGAGCTAAAATCCAATGCTTTAATTCTCAACACTACATAAGAGGCATTTTGCACAGACAGATGTCACAGAACTACATGTTCAAAGTATGCCCTCTTGCCTTTATGAACCTCAAAGCCTGTCCCAGAAAGTCTGCCAACGTTTTCATGACAAGCATCTCAATCGGAAAAAGAATGGCCAGAATGACGGAAATTAGCAAGGAAAAATTGCTAGTCTAGATCATACATACTCCAAAGTCAATGCTGAAATTCTTGAAACTCTAAATCAATACTGGGTGGACCTTTGACAATTCTCTGTCAAATCCCATGAATGCTAAAGTCAGTAGTGGAAGAGGACAAAATCTGCCTAGAACTGGTAGAGAAAACTGTTTCTGATGAGCCTCAGCTTGCCCTTCCGAACCTGGCTCCTTTCTCCCAGTTCCTGGGATGTCAGTCCTTCCACAGGCACCTCTGAAGAGTGCCACTGCTTATTCTGAGCTACTGCAACCTGGCCTGATCCACAAGACTTCTCCAAATCAGCTGAAAACTATGCCTGGTTTCATTTCTGTACCAAGGACTGTTATATCACTGCTGAACTAAAGAGAGACATGACCTTAATTTCTTTCTCTGCAGATAAATCTTTTTCATTCCCTAAAACTATAAAAGCATCGCTGTACAGAGCAAAACAATCAGATAAAGAGCAAAGAAATCTGAGAGCAAGTGTCTTTCGCCAGAGAATCCACTAGTTTTCTGCTACCGTAACGATTAATCAACACATGCAGAATGTCTCAGAAATTGCGATACAGTTATGAACATTTTTTTAACCTTAGTGAATATATACAAGCAAAACTTGGACAATGAAATAAGCCCTTGAACATCATAATACATTCCTTCAAAATATCAACATTCTGCTTTTACTGACATACATTAACATGGGAAAGCTAGATGCATTTATTTGGGATATCATATGTTGCGGGGTAGAGCTGCTTTGTACAAAGTATTCTGCAAGGCGGAGCCATTCAGTTGAACCATGTAGGAAATACAGATTGGTAATCTGAATGGCCCAAATCACCGAGTTAACAATTTTTCAATCCAGTGTTTCTCACTGTGTAGATAAGATTTATACAAAGTGGAGATGAAATGAGCAATAATTCTACTAATCTATGCTAGCAGGACAACCTGCGTAATTCAGTACAGAAATGCTGGTAGGCAGCAGCATGGTGCAGTGGGAAGAGCAAGTGTTGGAGCCCAAAGGCCCTAGGTTCAAATTCTTTGAGCCTCTCAGTTTATTTCTCTGCAGAAATAGGGAAAACACAAGGGCCACGGCACTGAGTGACTGGAAGAAAGCCCCCAGCGTAGGCTGAATAAATGGTCATGATTATTCAGAATATGCCGTGGTCCTTCATCCTATTCTACCCATGGACACATGGCCTCAAGTTACCATGAAACACCGTTTTCCTTAACGTTTACGGCGTCCTATCTAGTAGGTGTGGAGTCTGGGTGAATATTTTAAACACTCCCTTTTCTTCCTCCACCAGGATCTTTTACATAAACATTTTTTTTAATGAACTCCCCGCCCCTAGCCTTTCCTTATGGATTGTGCCCACGACCTAATTACATAAGTACCTGATGGGCTGGAATGCTTCCAAAAGGGCCTCTTAGGAAAAACAATCTGAAGGGTTTTCTTCCCCTTCTTCTGTAAGTCCATAATTACTCAGCTGACTAATATGAGTCACCGTGTGCCATTCTAATCTCCCAGGCACAAAATAGTTTTATTATTTTCCTTGGAACTACCTAATTACCCAACGGATAGCAGTCACCCCAGGGCGCTTTTCAGTAAGTAATCTGTAAAACGCAAGGCTGAAATTCCTCCAGAAGTCTCTGAAACTGGAGGAGAACTTAGAATGAGGCTGTCAATCACCGCATGAGACACTGGAGTTCTCGGGGACCAGGGGGGTCGGATGATGCACCACGAATACTTCTGGAAGAAACAACTGTTCAGACTCTGGGCATGGGATAAGTTAATGAGGCAGATTCTCCCTGCTGGGTTTTAGGAAGTAAGTGTTTCTGAGACAGAACAGCAGTGACTGAGAGCAGTTAAAAAAGAATTTAGCAAGCATTCCCGATACACATGTACTTATTAATAAACTATATACAACTGCTATGGCTGATCCATATATTTATTATTAGTGAAGCTTAATATTTTGATACAGCCTAAATAATAATAGAAATTATGGTATTTTTCCATATCCCAGAGGAATGTTAGTGTACCCTATCTTGGAAAACGCTGCCTTCTAGAATACCAAAGTCTCCAATATGTTCTAGAATTGGTTTATGATTGGCTTGTAGTCAGTCTCTATTCACTTAGGGAACAGATCAGTAGACTGCCTATATTAATTGCTTTTCTCCTTTTTAAAAAGGAATGTGAAAAATACTCATGCAAGCCTGTGAGCACATCAGCCTATCCCAGGATATGTCCTAGGAAAGGCTCAGAAACCAACAGGCACAGGAGTCTTCTCTCTATGTGGCTCCTGACCTTCTTCCCCTAATTTCCCACCCAACCCCAGGAGTGGTGGATTTACGACAGCCTCTTTCTGATCTCGAGTTTAAACGGTTGCACAGACTACATGATTTAGAAAGCTAATATGCTGGCCTATGCCTTGGGTAAGATAGATTTTCAATAAAAAGAAACACGTATTTATCCAAGCTATTGAACAGCTAGGTCTAATCAGTATTAACTCTGATCAAGCCATTTTCCAATGCATCATAAAATACTAAGTCATGGTCATAATTCAACTGTATCTAGAACTGTCCTCTATAGTTCATATTCATTAAAACATTTTAAGAAAAAGGCTATGGAAATGTTATTTTAGGACTAATAGAAATATTGAACCTAAAGAACTTCTGAAGCTTCACAAATACAGCTGAACCTAGTCATAAGCTTGCAATTTACTGAAGTAATTATTGATTCAAGTCCATGACAATGAATTTTATATTCCAGAGATTCACAGTTCCCATTTCTTAAAAGTTTCACAGCTGTTAGAAAAAATAAATTAAAAAAAAACTGTTCAGTCGTCTGATTCTTCTGGTAGATAAAGCAAACCACACAGTGCAGTAGAAGCAGCTACACTGAAGTCGTGTTGACAGCTGAACACAAACAGAGGCCAAAACAATGCACACACAGAAACAGTACGCTTCCCTGGGGGAGGAAGCTCTGGCCTCGAATGTCTAGAAGGGGCCAGCAGGCTGTGCACTAACTTAAACCTCTCAGATAACACACCTCACTTTCTCTTTGGGAAAGGCCTCCTCATCAACATCCCCTGCCCCATCCTGGACCCCAGTCTTCCTCAATTCTGTTAACTACGGGAGAGAAGAGAAGGAAGCTTCCTGACATATCTATAAATGTACATCTCACTCTCTCTTCCCGGACTGGAGGTTTAAGACTGTCCTTTATTCAGCCATCATCTGGGAAAGTTGCTTTTGCAAGGAGGTGCTATACCTGTGCTTATCCCAGCTTTTAGACCAGTGATTTCCTAGAAACAGATCTGACATCTTTCTTCCTCTCTTCTCAGACCTCTTGGTACCACCAAACTAGACTCAAAGAGTTCTGAACCTTGTCATTGGGTATAGTCCATTCTACAACTAGAATAAAAATGCTTGAGAGACTTTGATTATCAAGTTGATGACTCCCCTTCAAGCTGTGAATGTGGATGGAAACTCTTCATTTTTTTAAAAGACATGGGAAAGCCTGAGAGGTCTGCAGAGCCTCAGCCCCCAGTTGGGATGGCTTGCACTCCAAGTCCTGACACACACACACATGGTTTCTATTAAAACCACCGAGAAGTACTTCTGTACAGCATCAAGCACACGTTTCCTCAGCAAGCCACAAAATAAAGTGCTGTTAATTCTCACCAATATTCACAAAATGATTGCCTTTTATTGCATATGTCTAACCTCCTGACACGGTCTCGAGGTTTCCTATACTTTTCTGACCCATGGGCAAACCTCTTTGCATCTTAGGGAGCATGCTGGGGGGGTCATAAAAATGTTCAAGGCTGCCTCAGTTATAAAGTCTAATATGCTATGCAGAGAGAAATCGTACTGATGTAATTATAAGTAGTCTTTTTTTTTTTAAGAAAGGAAAGATCTGCAAGCTTGCTTTTCCTTCCCTCTTGCTGAACTTCATGGTAGGAATAAGCTTTCTTTCTGTAGAAAGGCATTCCTTTTGAATCTATTAACATATCACTAGAAATTTCCCTTTTTTTCTCTTCTTTCTACCTCCTTCCCTCTTTCTTTCTCTCTTTCCC
>NW_006792323.1:728212-729501 GCF_000442215.2 Lipotes vexillifer | reverse complement strand
TCTTTCCCTCCCTCCCTTCCTTCCTTCCTCTATTTCTTTTTCACTTCCAAGTTCTGTTGAAAGTGGTTGGCTTTTCTGAAGTTATTTGAAAAAAAACACATTGCATTTTACATCTACTCTGACCATTCTCAAGTTACAAGCCTCTGAAGTGTGCTTGGCCTGTTGCTGGGTGTATTTATTACCATTAATAAATGAGTCGCTGGCATAAGAATGCAAATTTTATGTGGCCCATGTATAAATGAGTCTGTTAAGAATGACCAGATACACATTTTATGTGACTGCTAAATAATTATGCCATAGAAATACAGCTTGTGAATTCAACATTAAAGAAAGGAATGGATTTGAATGTTAGAATGAGTATTAATCAAAACATGGTTTTAGTGAGTTAAGGTCATAAAAAGAGGACAAAGAAAATGTCTGGGTTTTAGGAAGAGACTGTGGAAGCTTAAGCTTACCATGACGACCTTTGATGGCCACTCCCATACCTTCACATCATTACAGTACGAAGACACATCCGATTCACAAAACTGCTCTTATGTTTTCAACAGTTCTGTCTGTGAGGATGGGTATTGGATGAGGGCTCCTGAGGCTGTGTCTATAGAGGGCAGCAAAACTTGACATCAGAGTTGAGAAAATGGCATCAGGTAACAGGGACATGACAGAGAAGGAGACAGACATAATCTTGGGGCTCACATTCAGAGGGGGATAGGACAGTCAATACAGTGCACTGTAGTGTTATAATCATGGTGGGTAGTGTTTGAAACCAGAGTTTTTTAAAGTGACATTTCCATGTCAAGCTGTCTCATGCAATCAGAAATCTGAATGTTAATTTAATGTCATTTCTCTAGCCTGACTATTGAGCGGCAGCTTCGGATAACAAGGATGGCCTCAGATCAACTGGCAGAGGGGAGAGTCCAGAGCAGACACTAAGGCAACCTGCGAAGCAAAGCATGATGCAGCCAAAAATTCTCAGATGTTGGAACGCTGTTACCAATCTAGAATATTTGAGTGAAACAGTAGTTACTTAGTCTTGGTCTGAAAACAGTTTCAGAACTTAATCTAAATCCCTAACGCCTTCACTAAATATTATAGTATCAGATCTCTTTAATTAGTAGATCTTTTGGTAAACATGTAGGGCTTGGGAGGGTTTCTTCGGCCATGCAGTGTTTTAAAAATATTAGAAATCACTGCCAAGGCTTTAAAAATAACAGATTTTCCATAAACAACTACATATCCAGTTTCTTTTTTTTGAAGAATGGGGAGGTCTGGCAATATTCCCATCTTAGCCT
>NW_006792323.1:724949-728202 GCF_000442215.2 Lipotes vexillifer | reverse complement strand
CAGCAGGAACACAGCAGCTTTCAGCTTCTCTCTAGAATGGGAAATGTGCCACCCACTTTACCACAGTCTCTTCCATTCCTGATGTCTTCACACCTTGGGGGATGTGGGAGGCGGACCTCACTGACTTTAGACACTTTGCCTTTGGAGGCAGCTGCTTTATAAATTTCAAGCTTTAACTGCATCACTAATTTAGACAATTCACGCTTTTCAGCATTTTGCCCTCCTCTATTCCATGGATGCTATATTATTACCTCTACTTTACTCAGCTCCTTTATTCATTAATTCCTGCATTTCTGTGGCAGTTCCAACTCCACCCTCAACTATTTATACATTTATTATTTCAATAGATACGTACCTATTATTTTATATTGATTGGGGATTGTGGGTGAGCAAATAGATGTATAAGGTACAATCGCTGTTCTAAAAGGCAGATTCCATAATCTAAAAGAGGAGTTCAGAGTGGAGAGTAGCAGGGATTTAAAAAACTAATAGCTGTATACTGTTGGTGAGAATGTAAACTGGTGCAGCCACTATGGAGAACAGTATGGAGGGTCCTCAAAAAACTGAAAATAGAGCTACTATACGACCCAGCAATCCCACAGTTGGGCATATACCCAGAAAAAACTATAATTCGAAAAGATACATTCATCCCTATGTTCACAGCAGCATTAGTCACAAAAGCCAAGACACTGAAACAACCTAAATGTCCACTGACATAAAGAAGATGTGGTGTGTGTGTGTGTGTGTGTGTGTGTGTGTGTGTGTATGTATACCTGAGTCACTTTGCTGTACAGAAGTAATTAACACAACAATGTAAATCAACTATACTTGAATAATATTAAAAAAAGTTCTTAGCTGGAGAGTCATGTGGAAAAACATAATTTTTTTTTTTTTTTTTTTGTGGTACGTGGGCCTCTCTCACTGTTGTGGCCTCTCCCGTTGTGGAGCACAGGCTCCGGACACGCAGGCTCAGCGGCCATGGCTCACGGGCCCAGCCGCTCCGCGGCATGTGGGATCTTCCCGGACCACGGCACGAACCCGTGTCCCCTGCATCGGCAGGCGGACTCTCAACCACTGCGCCACCAGGGAAGCCCGAAAACCATAAATTTTGGTCTACATTTTGTAGGAGGACTAGGGTAAGACCTTTTATTTGTCCTGTGTTTTCCCTCTCAACTATGTTCTCTGTATTCTTCCCCTCTTTAAGGAGATGGGGCAAGGTATTTGAGCTAGGGGGGCAAAGAAAAGAATATGTATTTGAGAGCCAGACCCATGGGCCTTTCCCTGCACACTTTTCAAATGCAAGCTCCTAAGGATGGTGTCAAAGAATTTAAATATGTAAACGCTAAATGGTGATCTTGAAAAAAACTTGTGGAGAAAATGTATCAGTAGAAACATTAATCCAGCATAGAATGTTAGAGCTGGAAGAGACACTGTATTTTATAGGCAGGGAACTTAGGACTGGGTAAGTGACATACCTCAGGCCTTGGAGACAATAGTAACAGCCAGATCTCAATCTCAGATTTAAATATCCCCAGATATTTTTTTGTTTCTAATTATCTAGTAGTAATATAGACCATCCAATTATCTCACTGCTCACCACCCTCATCCTTTGACTTCTTTTATTAAATAAATTCAACAGACAGGTATTGAGTTCATTCTCTATGCCAAGCACTGTTCTGGGTGCTGGTGATACAGCATGAACCAAACAGCCAAAGGTTCCAGCCCTCCTGGAGCTCACATTCCAATCTTGAGTTGTCTTTGAACCCAATCCAGGCTTATAGCACATTAGGCAGACCTTAGACCCATAGCCCATTTACCTCCTAGGACTACTGGAACTATCCAGTGATACAACAACCACAAAAATGCGGTGTAACATCAGAGGGTTCTGTAAACTTTTGTTGCAAATTCTAACACTTCAGTCACGGATTCAGCTCATTTGGCCAGTCATGATGTAAGAGAAACCATAGTAATTGATTCCATCCTCCTATAAACCACACAATATCGCCTACTGGCTTCACCTTAACCCAAACCTGGTGCAAATCTGTTGAAAGAATGGTGAGTCCACTAACTCTATAAAAAAGACCATGCAGAGAACTGAATATCATGTCTCAACTGCATCCTACAGAACATCCAAACTGAATTATTTGCTTTCCCAAAGAGCTTCACTTTTTTTTGTTTCTGTTGACAGATTTTTTTCCACTGCTTCCACAACATTTCAGACCAGAAAATAAAAATGTACATGCAGCCCACATTTCCATAAGTGCCCCTGGCCAGCAGGGCTCACCTTCAGGACATCACCGGAAGTACCATTAAGTGGACTTTCTCTAGTTAACATCTTTCTCTTTTCTGAGCCAAGTAAAACCCTTCCGTGAGGAGCTGTCTCTCCGTGGCTTTCTATCCCAATCTACAGACTGTTTGTCTACCATCCAACTAAAAATGCTATATAATTAAGTAGTCCAGCAGCCACATCTAATTTTCTGCAAAAACTCTGCAATGATTCTCCACTTCCACTTTTCTCCAAAGACAGCCCTGTGTCCATTCTTGACACTTCTTCAGACTGCGGAACTTCTAACAGGGACAAGACTCAAGAAGCTAAGATCACCTACAGCCCAGAGTTCTGCCTCCAAATTAACCATAAGGACAGAAGCCAAGAATTCAGCTTCTTAACCTTTAGATCTCAGCTTTCACCCCCAAACGGTCTCCTAGCTTTTCACAGCATCCAGTAATACACAAAACGATTGTAAAAGCATAATCCACCGTGGGTTTAGTTAATTAATGTCCATTTCCACCTAGAACATATCCAGATTCATATTTGTCTCCTCATGGCCGTGTTCCCCAACATCTGATATAATTCTTTCCACATTGGAGGCACTTAATACATATTTGTTGAATTGAAAGAATTAACAAATTAGAGACAATTAGTAACAGCCAGATCTCAATCTCAGATTTAAATATCCCCAGATTTTTAAATTTTAAAACATCTAATAGCAATACAGACCGATAATCTGTATTGCCCACCACCTTCATCCTTTAACTTCTTTTATTACACAAATTCAACAGATACGTATTGAGTTCATTCTCTATGCCAAGCACTGAACATCATTTGAACTGCAAAATCTCTCTGACCAGGCTTACACAGAACAACATATTTTT
This sequence comes from Lipotes vexillifer, assembly GCF_000442215.2. Classification (NCBI taxonomy): domain Eukaryota; kingdom Metazoa; phylum Chordata; class Mammalia; order Artiodactyla; family Lipotidae; genus Lipotes; species Lipotes vexillifer. The sequence continues at coordinate 725,049 of NW_006792323.1, read as the reverse complement.
CATCAACAGAATAAAAAGGCTTTGCTGGTCTCCCCATCGTCTTATTGAATTCACAGCCCATTTTTCATTGAGGTTTGGTCTCAACTCCAACCATTCCTGC
>NW_006792323.1:668886-724821 GCF_000442215.2 Lipotes vexillifer | reverse complement strand
ATTCCTGCTACTACAACAGGACTCATCACTCTCAGCATCTCACTTCTGCTCTGCCTCCCCCCAATTGGTCTTACATGCATCCCTTTAATCAAGGGCAGAGTGCATGAAATTTGATAGGCCAGCACATGAGCTTTATTTTGATGTATTTTTGTCAAGCCTGTACAGACAAGTGGAAAGAGAATTGAAACAGAAGCTGGGAAACACTGCCCGAAATGCTGTCAGCAGATAACTTACAGAGTTTACCTTCCTACTAGTTTTAAACCTCGCAGGCAAAGTAGCCACTCTTTGCAGGTCAAATCCCAAGCCTGAAATCAGGGAAAAAAGGCAAAGCAAATCCCTAATAGAACATTTTTCATCCTATGGTCTCAGAGATTAGATTTCTTTCTATTTTTACGTAAAACAACAGAGGTTTATGCCTCCCTGCCTTTCCAAATCATACCCGGAGGTTAGCAATATGGCTCCAGTCGGTAGCCAGTAAATCTCAAATAATGTATCGATAACTCTTCATGCTTTTTTCTATTGTTCTTAAAACATAAGAACTGTCTCATTATGTTAAGAATAAAAGGACAAGTTTCCACACTTAAATGCCAAGCAAAGAAAGAAATCCCTGGGAAGCTAATAATGAAACAAAGGTGGTTTTCTTCAGCAGAACTGTGTGCACTAAATTGCTCTTTTATGTGATTTTTAGGGCAATTTGCCACTTTCTTGGCACCATTTCATCACTTTCCTTCAGCAACAAAAAGAAAAAGGAGGGCCACAATGACCTATATATTACAGTTCTAACAATGCACGGGCCGGACTCTCCCAGCACATGAGTCTCATTTAATAATGGAGATTTCATTTTCTTATCTAAGCTGGAGAAACTGGAGGGTACATTCTCATTACCCCAAGGATTTTACTGTTCCTCCCAGTTTGTCCATCAGAGAATTTTCATCTTTCAATGTTGTGAACAGCAGTGTTTCCATTGCTTCATTGTATATGATGACCCATGTGTTATACACAGTGTATCCATTGCATTCATTGTGCTATATATGATGATGTATAGGTTATACACAGCTCCATTTGATACAGAGCATGTATCAAATTCCCTCATCATAAAAATGGGGAAACTGGGGCCCAGAGATAGGATGACTTGCCTTCACCCATGCAGCCCATCAGGGCTACAGGATTCAACAGGTCTTAAGGTGGATTATACAGTTGAGAGCTTAGTGAAACTGGAGAGGTTTACAACCAATCTAAGCCTCATTTTTCCCATGTCTAAATGGGAAAATACCTACCTGGCTGGGCTGTTCCAGGGGTTTGCAATGAAAATCCCCCCCCACCCCCTTCCTGGAATGTTATTCCTCTTCTCTCCTTGGACTTGCTTTCCCCTTACTGCCGTGTGTCAAATTTCACATCTCCCCAGGAAGCCCTTGCCGATCCTGCCGACTACCTCAGGCCCACAGGCACTCAGGACACCCTGTACTTACTTTTACGTTATAATTTAGTCACAGTGGTAATTAAATGATGTGTGGGGAATTTGCTATGCAGTCGTTCTGCTCCACTAGATTATCAGCTCCATGAAGGCAGCAAGTCAGCCTCCACCTCTGGTCACTCTCACATACTCTGTCGCCTACCTCATAGTAGCTGTTCTTATTATGTACTAGTAAGTATTTGCTAAATGAAAATCAAAACACATATTCCATAAATGAAAGTCAATGTTCATGTTTCTTCTCAGCCCTTCTGGTGGCTGAGCCAAGAGACACATACGTAGCTCTTTGCACCTCTCCCAGGTCAGTCCATTCCTCTCTTTAAAAACGGCTTAGTCCATGGTTTCTGTGTATTGATAGCAGCTTCCTGATGTCTGACGTTTTATCTCTCGTTTCGTGTGAACACAACAATTGAGGAAAAGTCAGTTCTGTGTTTAGCTCTTTTGGCAAAACAAACGTCCCTCTTCCCTTCTCCCCCCACCCAGCATTTGCCCTGAATTTGACTTCACCACAGTCTACATTAAGATCAACAGCTAAACCTTCTTTGAAACTTTATTCACCATGGCCAACAGGAAAAAAAAAAAAAAAAAAAAAAAAAAAAAAAAAAAAGAGCTGGTGAAATTCCTTTAAAACGCGCTTTAATCTAGCTGGAATGCCATAAATTGCTTCCAGATGTGCATGATACAAAAGTCAATCAAAGCTATTTATACTGACACTCTACAGTCCAAACAATCTGAAGCCAAATGCCATGTCTCCGCCTCAACAAAGCTATAAATGTCAGTTTTGTTGAATTTGGAGAGGTGTTGAAGAGTTCATGCAAGTTTGAGTTCTTGACTCTTTTAGAGCCAGCAGTAATTTTGAAAGTGGGGGGAAATAAAACCATGACACACACAGACTTTTGTAAATCCCCAACTTCTCGGAGCATACACAACACCTCTCATATATGACCTTGAAAGTCCCACAGGTTTGAAGACAATACTGTTTTCTAAGACAGAGAAATGTAGCTCTTGGACAAGACACCAAAGACCCCAAAGAATCTGGCCAGATACCCTCAACCCACCCTGAACACAAACAAGCACACTTGGAAGTCAGCTGGCTGCGTGGCCTGTAGTGATGCCTTTTTGACATCCTCGTGATCCTGACATTCTCCAAAGCAGCCTCCACACAAAGACAGTTCATGTTGTTGGTACCACATGCAAGTACAGGTGTGAGCACAGCACCTGAGGTCCAGGTGGCCGGCTGGGGGATTTGTGACATAGAAACGTTTGCTGTCCCTCTCCATATGAAATGTGATTCCAGGCTTTCTGCCTTATTCAGCCTCAAAACCTCAGTGTCTGGCACACGGTAGGCCCCCAATAAATAATGCTGAAGGAATGCATACTTAAAGGAAAAGAAAACCTATGAGTCTAGTCATTTCTTTTCAGGGATATACTTAATATCGGTGAATTCAGAATAGAAACTCCTGATATTTACACAGTAGATGGAGACAGCTTGGGCTATGGGGGCCATAGACTTGCTTGGGGTTTCAAATTCTACCCTGTGGACCGAGGAGTGGTGTGACTCTGTACATGTTTCCTAAGGTCTCTGGACCTCAGTTCCCTCCACGGAGTGGGGTGGTCAGGAAGTCTATCTCCTGCAGTCCTGCAAGGATGCTGTTCTCCTTCTACGCCAGGCCTCCTCTGGAGCTCACTCCTTTCTTTTGTCCCCATGGCTGGCATTTACAGTGTTTGAAAAGCAAAAGGAGACAGAAACAACTCAAATTTGGAACCAGAAATAATGGAGAATCCAAAAGTGAACCCTAGTCAATTCTCACCCAGATTGGCATAGCACCTGGGTAGAACTACATGAGCTTTCTCATGGTTCCACCTCCTATGAAGGGCCATGGGAAGCACCACGTTACAGCATTCGCTGCCCTCTGGGCAGTTCCTGAAGTATAACCACCCCTGGCGGATGCAGGCACTGAGGCTCTGGGTGAGATCCAGCCACTGCCTGTCTCTGTAAGAGCATGCCACACCCATTCCTTTACCTATCGTCTGGCTGCTTTCACACTACAGAGCAGAGCTGAGTTGTCACAACAGAGACTGTAGGGCCTACAAAGCTGAAATTAAACTGTTTACTATCTGGCTCTTTTCTGCTGACTCTATGAACCTGGGCTCTGAAGCTGGATTCCGTTTTCTGGTACCCAGATGATGGCACATCCCTTCCTTTGATTCAACTCAGGGAAGGCCCTTAACAACCTTAATCTCAGTTCTTCACCCATAAGATGGAAACAACTGCTACCCTGTATGGCTGGAAGAATTAGATAATGATTAGGTGTTGAAGCATTTAGCACAGTGCCTGGCACCTAAGAGTTAAATTAGCTGTAGCAGCTTCATCATTACCACCTATCAATATTTCTTGACTTACAAGGCATATCATATCACATGTGGGATAGTATATGGTAAAAGAAAAGGAAAGCAGCCTTTGTGTGGGAACAATTCAGAGGGGTGGGGGCCACGGCCATAGGAAAGCCCCTTGTCTAAAAGGGGCAGTGGCCCCTGAGATCCAGCAACAGATGCCACCTAGGAGTGCCAGACCAGGTTTTCCAGGTTTTCGGAATTTCTTTTTTTTAAGGGAACGGACCTGTAAAAAAATTTTTTTTATTTTTTTAAATTTTTGGCTGTGCTGTGTCTTCTTGCTGCACGTGGGCTTTCTCTAGTTGCGGTGAACAGGGGCTACTCTTCGTTTTCGTGTGTGGGCTTCTCATTGCGGTGGCTTCTCTCGTTGCAGAGCATGGGCTCTAGGCGCGCGGGCTTCAGTAGTTGTGGCACATGGGCTCAGTAGTTGTGGCTCGCCGGCTCTAGAGCACAGGCTCAGTAGCTGTGGCGCACAGGCTTAGTTGCTCCACGGCACGTGGGATCTTCCCGGACCAAGGCTTGAACGTGTGTCCCCTGCATTGGCAGGTGGATTCTTAAGCACTGCGCCACCAGGGAAGTCCTGGTTTTCAGAATTTCTAAGAGACACTGGAGACTGAGATACTTACGCAAAATCTCCCACTTTTAAATGCTGTTAACTAATTAAAAATTTTTAAAATCACTTTGTAAGCCTAAAACAACACCAGTAGTCCTGTTTTTGATGTTTGTCTCCGTAAAAGAGAGAGGAGGAGGAGCAGAGGGGAAAGACCTTTGTGCCTGGCGTAGGAGAGGGCCTATGTTTGTGTTGGAGTTGACCTGGAATACCTTTGTTCTGCCATTAAAAACTATTTTGGTTGAAGGTTTGCTCTTAGCACATCTACTTTTATGGTATCAAACAAAATTTGCATCCGCCTTCCTCTACCTAGAGAAACCACAGTCCATACACTTCCTGCCCACACCCATTCAAGCATTTATTTTACACCTACTATGTCAAAGACACTGTGTTTTTATGCTAAGTTGCAGAACATCCTACAAACCACAATATTCTGGCCCTCCTGACACACACCTAAGAGATCTGAGATACATCCCAGCATCCACTTTTGGCCCCCATGGTGAACAAGTGAGCAGAGACTGAGAAGCACCCTCAGTTCAATACTCATTCTGCTGGGGTGACTGCATCTCACAGCCTCAGAACAACTTGAAGATTTTAACAATCCTTAATCTGGAGACATAGATTTTACCAATATTTCAATTGTCTACTCTTCACTATCTTACGGGTGAGGGCTGGGAGAGACCCCCATGTACTTTTCCGGAACATACGTTTTTCAGTGATATCAGATAGAAGGCTTAAGCTAACAAACAGTGCTTGTGGTGCTTTGCATTGAGCCAACTTGGCTAAGCTGAAATTTGTTTCCCAGAAGCCCCTTCTCCGAATGGGTCAAGAGTGATGTGCCTGAGGTCTGGAAGCAGTGGTCATTACTGTCTCGTGTCCTTGTGTTTAGGGGCAGTACTGACTTGTTCTTACTCCTGTCCATGTCCAGCTCTTCTTGAACGCTGACCTGGCTGTCCAGTGATCCTCAGGCTCCTGGCTGGTGCCAGGCAGTGCACCCACAAGTGGGTGCACTTGTGCAGCCTCCCTCAGAACACTCCCCAACGCCCATTCCCTTTGCAGCCCCATTTTGGGGGCTGGAGGTGCCTGTGTCTCAGATTTACTGACTGGTGACTTCTCTGATTCTCTCTTTCAGACTCTGACTTCCCAGTTCCTCCCACAGTTGAGTAAGGTCTGACTCCTACAATGAATTCCTTATCCCAAGACTCAGGGTGAACTCTGCTTCCCTGATGGAACCCAGACTGATACAGGTATCGTTTACTACAGATGTGTGATTGCTATTTTGTCTCTACCCCACTGCCTATAGGTCCGTGGGGGACCAGGACACCGAAACTCCTCTCTTAAAGCTCCAGAGCCTCCTAATAATACCCACTCAATCAATATTGACAAAATAAAAGAAATAGGAACATTCATAGGATCGACACCATCAAACTATCTCTCTATTTGAAAAACAGAAGCACAAGTTTTATTAGTAGCAAAAGCCTAGGTGAATGCCTAGCAACCAGAAGACGTTTAATAATTATTTGAGTATGAAGAGAAAGATGACTTAAGCTGAGTGACTTTTCAATTCAACTTAACAGGTTTCACTGAGTGCCTATAGGTTGCAAAGGGCTGTATTCATTGCACGAGGTAATACAGTCACCTACAATTGATCATTGACTTGTTTTCTTTTGTACGATTGTAAACAATGTGACCACAACACAATCTTGCCCTTCTATCTGTGAGAAGGTTTGTAGGATAAATGCGCAGAAGCTGTGAGAAGTTGTTAGAACAAAGGGTGGGTTCGGTTGTAGTTCCTGCCCCTGGCACCCCACCTACCTGGCCTTGCTGAAGCGCCCTCCACCTACCATCTCTGTTCTACCAATTGATACTACCACCAACAGTGTATAAACGTTCCTGTTTCCCACACATCCCGACCACTGCGATATACGATCAAGCTGTTCTACCTCTGCTGATCTGATCAGGGAACAATGGCATCTCAGTGTTGTTTAAAGTGAATATTGCTCTTGAATTTGAGTAGTGCCTGGAGTTCTCACCTCTGCTTCCTTTCAACTCCACATAATCCATCAATAAATCAGTCTCACCCTGGGATGGATTAACTTCATAAGGCAATAAGGGATCCTCAGCATTTATGGAGCACTTCAGCTAATGACTGGAACTGGCTTCGAGGGGGAAAAAAATAAGTGTTGTAGCTAAGTATCCTAGCCCACAGGGACATTAGCTTTTACTTTGTTTTACCATTCTTGCATCAGGTAAGTGGAAGGTGTGGACAGGCAGGCTCTATCATGTAGACTTTGGGTTAACGAAGATAAATAAGGCAGCTCACTGACTGTGGATGTCTTTACAGTGGTGGCTACTGTTGCCAACATTGGCTAGTGTTGGTAGCAGAGAAAAACAATTAGTGAATTTGTTAATTATGGCCCTATTAATAGTTTTCTTGGGAAAGAAAATAATTTTGGCTTACTTGATACTCTGCCTTGATTACAGGGTTAGTAAATGGGTGTGGATGTTTAGGGGGAAAAAATCCTTCTAATGGCTTTAATCAGGACAAAATCTCCCAGGAATAATAAAATATTAACTGTAACAATAGAATGTTAAGAAAAGTACAATTTATTAATTCTCTTACTGTATTTTTCCTGATAGGGATACTACTCACTCCAGCCTTAGGTATCTTGGTTTATTTTTAGTGTCTGAGCACTGACATTAATTCCCTAAAACTGGAATGAGACCTTGGAACAAGTATATAAAGACATGGAATTATTTACAACTGCCCTTTTCAGTTGCTCTTACATACAGAGAGAAGATAAAAAGTTGGATGTTCTCAGGTATGGCTGATGGAAACAAGTCTGTCCAGGGGCGGTTTCCTTCCAGGGCTCGACCCCAAGTGTTTGCTACATAGTGAAGCCAGGTGGGAGAGAACCCCTTAGCTAAGAGAAAGCTGGGGGTCAACAGAACAGGGATGCCCATGAACCTGTTCAGTTTCCACTGTATTCTCTTTGCCCTCATACCTTCTCCCTACCTTCTGCTCCCCACCCCAAGGTTCCTCCTCCAGATATCAGCAAAATGTCTCTACTATGGGCAGGGGGGAAGGACAGGGAGGATCATAACATCCCTTTTCATTAAAACAACCATCTCTCTTCCCTTGGGAATCTGTAGGAAAAGCCTATGGGCTGGGAAGGGGACAACAAAACTAGCTTAGGACCTGCCCCATGTGTCTCGGTTTCGTGAGAGTTTCAGCTCGAGGACAGACCTGCAGTGTACCCAGCGGCTCCCCACGTGGTGTGGGGGGAAGCAATTCTAGCCCCCAGCGCACATCTGGCAACACCTTGACACATTTTGGTTGTCCCAGCTTGGTGGGAGGGGGTGTGACTGGCACCTAGTGAGTAGAGGTCAGCAACGCTGGTAGACATCCTATAGCACAGAGGACTGCCACCCACAACAGAAATTATCATGTCCAGTTCAATAGTGCTGAATCAAGGAACCCTAAGTAGCACATCAGAACAAAGGTTTCATAATCCTATAATGGAAGTAGACTGGGAAAAGCCTCCAGAATATAAAATCTCAGGATGAGAATACTCATAGAGATTGATATTTTGCTGTATGTCCCTGTTGAAGGGGGAAGAGGGTATTTTTGTTTGTTTGTTGTTTTAAGTTAACCAACATATATGTGAGTACCTAAAATGCACTGAGGATAAACTAGAAAAAAATACCCCAGGGCCTTTTCTCTTGAAGAACTTACCATTAGGGTTACAGGGACCAGACAGACATATTTGATAAATTCAAGGGAGCTCTAGAATATGACATAGTGAAAACCAGCTCTTTGGATGGGAATGATTCCTCCACAGCTTTTCCAGGAAGCTGTAGGACTTCCTCAAAGTCATGGGATGAAATACCAAATGTTCTCTTAGACATTCCAAGTGCAGAAAGCTGAACTTTTCTAGGCCCCAGTTTATTTATTTTAATAGTGCTCAGGAGGAGGCATAAGATAATACAAATTATAAACGTTTACTAAATTAAACCTCAATACTGTTTTCCTCCCTCAAAAATTTATTAAACTTATTTGACTTTATTGTGATTAAAAGGCCACAGCTATCAAGTTTTTAACCAAAGCCAAATCTGTGGAAGAATATGGAATTAAGTATTGTCCAACACTTTTTTATTCATTATAAATTTCAGAATCACGTTCCCAACCTAGCTTAATGGTCATAGAAAGAGGCAGAAGAAATTACACTAGGGTGATGATTTAGAAAATAATACAAAGTAATCTTCGGCTAGCATGGCTGGCTTTAATGTGTGTAGGGGCTTAATATAAAGTACAAGTTGAACAATGCAATATTTTTCCTCTCCCTGATCTTTCTCAATCTCACAAAGGCTCGAGCAGAAGATAATAATTATTTTCCAGTAACATAATAATAATAGAAAAGGTATTGACCAGCAATACAATCTACTTGATCACCCCATATGACTCCATTCTTAGTGCTGAAAGCTCAATTTGATGGCATGAGATAGCTGTCTCTCAGAGGAATAAAGGGCTTTCTAGCTGCACCATAACTGAAGGATGTGATTTGTCTTGCCTGACACCATATTCTATGCGTCCCCAAATTCAGAAGCCCTGTCTCATACATCATCAAGCAGATATTTTCGCTCTGGTATGGTTTCTTGGACCTGGCGTTCTACAGCAGAGAAATGCAACTAAAGGATTTCTGCCTTCTACTCTGTCCCATGTTAATTTCCTTTTCCCATTTGGCTGAAATAGTAGCAGGACCCTTATTGCCCACTCCTGAGATGAAGAGCAGCACTGCTGTGCCACGAGGGACTTAACACTGGTTTATGGACCCAGAGCTCTCTAAGGGTTATCTTTAACACACAAGGTGTTCTGGAGTGCTAAACGGTGTTTTGGGGTGTCGAGGAAGTGGTTGAGAAATGGGTCAGAATCACATAGAGAAAAGGAAACTCCCCACTGGCCACACATTTTTAAAAGCTAAGAAGCCTCACCAGTGAAGACCAAGGAAAAGGCTCTCCTGGGCCATTTATCCATAAACGGAAGCTGAAAATACTTTCCACTTGGAATTTATCCCCAGGTCACTAGTTTTGAGGCAGTTACACAAATCAGAGTTGGGCTAAACTCACGACCAATTCATTTAATTTATTTCTTACCCTTGGAGTTTACTTTTTTTTTTTTGCCAGAGGCTCTTGCTTTCTAAGAAAAGGAAACACACAGTCCTTTGACTTTTGGGTTCCTCAGCACCGACCTAAGGTTTTATGAGGGTGGGAGGGATATTAGGGGGAAAGTCATGGAGGACAGACTCAGCTTTCAGACTGTGAGCAGGTCTTCGCCAAGATGCCCTGCTCTTCTGTAAAATGCCCTCTTTATAAGAATAGAATCGGCCAGCGCCCAAACCAGCTCCGCCTGATGAAAAAGGTCCTAATGTGAAGTGAAGTCCTAAAGTAGACGACCCTACACCGCAGCTAGGATTTTGCCAGGAAACCTGTCCAAGGATGTGCCTTTCTATCCTTTAGGGAATGAGAAATACCCGCAACCCTGGGATGGTGGTGAGAACAGGTCTGGGCCCCTCTGTGCCAGCGACAGGCAGGGGCTAGAGCTGGGAGAGGCACAGAGTCGGGCAGGTGGAGTGGGAGAGCGCTCAGCTCTCCCGGGTGAACAGCTCTCCTCTTAAACCAGCTTCCCTCTCTCCTGACGGCCCACCATTCTAACACACCTGACCACAGAAGCGTTCTTTTTCACTGCTCCTCCTTCCTCTTCTGAATCCACTGTGTCTCCCAAACTGATGTCCTACCAGGCTAACGTCTTCCTCTCCCCAGTCTCAGTGTAGCCACCCCAGTCCATTATTTTAAATTACACTTTGGCAATAACGCTCCCTCTTGCTGAGCCCCATATCCCAAGCTCTTAATGGAACAGGTCTGAGAGAGGCCCAGGAATATGCATTTCTAGCAAGTTCCCAAGTGATGCTGATGCTGCTAGTTCAGGGGCCTCACCTTAAGAATCACTGGCCTAAAGAGATGAAGCTGGTGATGAACAAAGGGGAGAAAGCCTGACTCCCTGGAGCGTGCTATAGCATAGCATCCCATCAATGAGCCTGCATCAGAGGCACTTGGAAAGGCCAGATGCCGTCCTCAGAGACCCTCGTTCATTAGGTCTGAGGGAAGGCCTGGGAATTTGCATTTCTAACCAGTTTCCAGGTGATGCTGATGCTGCCGGCCCAGGGAACACACTTGGAGAACCACTGGGGTGAGGATCCCATCTCAAAATGAAGTGAGGTTGATCGACATACTGTAAGGTCATTATTTTCATTTCAAGTCAACATATAGTTATTTATAAGACAGTTCCGAAATGGTTATGAAGGCACATTTGCAGTTTGAAAAATTCATGAGCCAATGAAGATGTCTATTTTTTTCAGAGAGCGCCTTAAATGCACAACCCCCCCCCACCTCCGTTTTTCTTTAAAACGATTTTTTCAAGAGTACAGCAACAAGTCGCCCTGCTGTGATATAGTCAAAACATAAAGTGTATACTGAGGCTTAACTAATTAACTACTGAACTGAAAGTAAAACCCTTCTGAGGTTACTTGCGTTTCTGATACAGTTCACATACCTGCTCTTCTAAGCCAGAGGCTTTTTTTTTTTTTTTTTTTTTGCGGTATGCGGGCCTCTCACCTTTGTGGCCTCTCCCATTGTGGAGCACAGGGTCCGGACTGCGCAGGCTCAGCGGCCATGGTTCACGAGCCCAGCCCCGCCGCAGCATGTGGGATCTTCCCGGACTGGGGCACGAACCCATGTCCCCTACATCGGCAGGCGGACTCTCAACCACTGCGCCACCAGGGAAGCCCCAGACGCACTTTTAAATGGGTTACTCATAATTGCCTCTGAGGGTCATAAAGAGATAAAAGAAGTCTTTGAAAAACATCTTTTTGATAACAATCTTGCTAATTATTAGAGACAATAGAATTATATTCGTTCTTTCCATTAAATGTATCTTCTGGGGTGATTGTATCATACGTTAAAGGACAGACACACACATGACCTTCGGATTTTTTTCTTTTTTTTGGCTTATAGAGACATAGACATAGAAAGGATTTGGCGATTATATAGTAAGTGATAGGATCCCACAATTTTAGAGTTCAGAGGCTCCTGAGAAGTCATCCAGAGGGGGATGTATTTTAGAAAGGGGAAACTGAGGCTCAGAGAGGGCCCCCCCTCAACAACAGGCTTGTTCGGGTGGGATTAGGGTAGGAATTCCGGTCACTGGACCCCCAGCTGGCTCTTCCATCATCCTAATTCATTGCCCACCTAACCTAGCTCTCCCTTCAAACTCTTTCCAAACTCATTCATTCATTTTGGATTCTTCCTGCTTATTTTCACTCATATCCTGTCAGTCATGGTGTCCAGTATTTTCTCCCTTTATAATTTCAGACAAAGCTGTCCTACTTTCCCATTCCTGATTATAGAATTCTACTTAAGAGCTACATAACTCAGTGGTGTGCTGGAGCTGGTTGGTATTGGCTCTTGAGACCCAGTGTTAAATTTTCAGCAATTTGGCTGGCGAATTGTTAAACACGCACAGCCGTTAGTAAGAATGAAATTACATAAACTTACAAAAAGCAAATGATATCAACAGCAAAGATAACAAAAGACTAAACCCTCATCTCGTACTCATTATTTTATTACATTGACTATTATCTATGGTCTGGAGGTTATTCACGTCTACTGGATGCAGATGGTGGCACTGCTATGGAATGATGTGCTTTTATCCATATTGGCCCAAGTCTGTGTTCAGTGACATCATGTTGGTAACCTGAAATCAGCCACGATGGGGATATTTACACCACAGAAATTGGCAAATGCTGCAAGTAAGGATTTTCCTCCCTAGAGAGATGTTTGTTAAAAATTTTTGAGCGCACCACTTGTTGTGTGCTGAATTGTGCTCCCTTCAGGCCCCAAACTGAAGCCCTAATTCCCAGAACCTCAGAAGGTGACTGTGTTTGGAAACAGGCCTTTAAAGAGGTGATTCAGATTTTTTAAAAAGTCATATTTGTGGGTCCTAATCAATCTGACTGGTGCTCTTTTAAGAGGAAATCTGGATGTATAAAAGGACACCAGGGGCATGCACACACACAAGAGAAAAACCATGTGAGGACACAGCAAGAAGGTGGCCGTCTGCAAGCCAAGGTAAGGAGCCTCAGAAGAAACCAAATCTACCAACACCTTGATCTTGCACTTCTAGCCTCTCAGACTGTGAGAAATTTTCTATTTAAGCCACATAGTCTGGCATTTGTTATGGTCACCTGAGCAAACTAATACAGCACTGCATTTAGACCTGCTCACACACAGGGCCTTAACTTGAAGCCTTGATTTCTAGGTTTTATAATTCCCTTTCCCTCATATTTCACAACTTGATGCAAAAGTTCAGGTATCTCAGAAGGTCCAAAGATTTAAAGAAATTTATCATGGAGCGGGGAGTGGGGATGGTTACCCAGAATAACTTAGAACTCACTTTGTGCTGTTCTTCTATTTCATGTAATTTGCACATCGGTTCTGACAACACACACTATCATTCTCAATAGTTTGAAATAGCAAACTATTAGGTTGAACTACAGGAAACTGCTGATGTTTGACCATTTCTTAAGCTATAAACATAGCAATGTCCTACGGTTCAATTTCGTAAAATTTGACTATGTAGCTTGGGAACCACCTTCAGATAGATAGATAGATTGATTGATTGACTGATTGATTATTTATTTACTTACTTACTTACTTATTTATTTATTTTGCAGTACGCAGGCCTCTCACTGTCGTGGCCTCTCCCGTTGTGGAGCACAGGCTCCGGACGCGCAGGCTCAGTGGCCATGCCGCTCCGCGGCATGTGGGATCTTCCCGAACCGGGGCACGAACCCGTGTCCCCTGCATCGGCAGGCGGACTCTCAACCACTGCGCCACCAGGGAAGCCAGATTTTTTATTTTTAAACCAGGATTTGTACGATTCACAGACAAATATTGTTTGTTCCACCGAGTGTTTATTTGCAATTTGAATTAACTCCCAACATTTAAAAACTGAGCAAGTGCCCTAAGAACTCTGAGATTCTGGGCTCCTGGTTTGTATGGATGGTCAGGCAGAAATGCACCTGTGTCCCTCCTGGCAACTAGTCCCTCAAAGTGGAGCATATTCTCTAGATTGTTCCAGACCCTTGCACAAGCATGTTGCTATTTGTGTCACCTGCCTGGTCTCAGGCATTATCTGTGTGGGTAACTATGAAACATACAGTTCCTGCTCTTTCTACTTCCTTAGCTGGCTCACATCTCATCAACCAGTCGAATATATACGAAGTGAGATAACGCATCATCTGGGGTCAAGAGTGAAGCCCAGAAAGTCAGGCTCCCTGGTCTCAGCACAGCCCTCTAGGGCTAAGTTTGACATGATACAAACATGGCTTCATATTTGTGCACAAGTCAAAAGGAGAAGGGCTCTGACACCCTAAACCAATTGGTACCAAGGTTACTAATGAAGCAATGTGCTGACAACCCGCATGAATATTTGCTATCATCTGAATACAATTAAATGGCACTTAAAGTTCATCTTGGAAATGCGATATAAATGAAAATGTCGAAATTACTTTATTTCAGAAGGATAACCTCAAAGGAGGGATAGCAAGTCTTTATTCATACGATGCTTAAAACTTTTATTGGCAGATATGGTTTTCTCTAACCAATTTTTAGTTTCTTTAATTTCAAGATTCCATTTAATTTCTTATCTTGCTGCAGCTGAAATCACTGTCTAATGGCTTTTTAGCCTGTTAGGTTACTTCTGATATTTAAGGCCTATTTTAGTTTGCTTTATTGATAAGAAAAGAGGCCTAAGAGAATTTTCTTACCTGCAAAGAAGATAAATAAAAATTGATCACAAAGCACAATTTGTTGCTTAATTAATGTTTACGATAGTCTCTATAATTACTCTCAAATGGTATTACTTTTAATCATGTCCATTTATATGGATCAAAAAGTACAACACAATGTATCCCCAGAGTCTCAAAGTTAGAACAATTCACACTCAGAACTATTTCCAAAGTATTCTCTACTAGTTTTTTTGACTAATAGTCAGTAAATATTATTTACTAAATTGTTGCATTTTGGCCATATCCACTAAATTACACAAACATTTCAATGACTAATAAAAAAAAAAGAACTATCTAGTTTGCTCAGGGTTACAATGAAAAATCTACAAAAATCTTACACATTTCTATTTGTTTTAATCATCCCAATTTTCTAATTTGAGAGTAAGGGTTTTGACTGTTAGGAGGGCTCATTGGAGAGCATGTTATTGTGGTTGATTAATTATGAAAGATTCAGACATTAAAGCTTAATAGTCCTTAAGGATTATCTAAGGCCAATTCCTTCCCTTCACAGACATAGAAACCAATGTCTAGAGAGAGGTAGTGAATTGTTCACATGAGTTCATGGTAAACTTCAGTCCATGGTAACGCCACACTCACGTACAAGTGCACACACACACACACACACACACACACACACAGAGTCACACTCATGTCTCCTCCATCCCCCCATCCACATCCACAGAGATTTCTGCACATTACTTTTTAATTTACTCTAAATTAATTTCTCCAGATGATTATGTTGCCATGTTAATGACAGTTTAGATAGCTAGTCTAACCTATGGAGGCTTCACTAGAGAAACTTACATGAATTTCTGCTCTATTCTTTCACTGTTGTATTGCATATAAACATCAATGTACCACATTTTTATATTTCATACTCTCAGGACTAATCACGGTGGCAAAAATTCTTCCCAAGTCCCTAGTAATAGTGATCCAGAGCCTGCAAACCCAGATTCTAGTTTGACTGGAACCCAAGAAGGATAAGCTCCCTTTGTCACAAAGCCATGTCACCTACATTTCCTTTATGTGGGAGGAAACCTTGGCTGCAGTCGGTATATTCTGTGATCGCCCATAAACACACACTGAGCTATGAGTCCCAGGCCTTCATTTAATCAATAAAAAGGCAAAGCCAGCTTTCATCTCAGCTTCAGTAAATGAAGAAAAGACAACAGAGCCCATCATTTTAACGGTGTTAGTCAATCAGTCTACTCAAGTGCTTGGAAATTACAAAATAGGTTTCTTGATTAACCAGATCAGTGCTAAGCTTGTGGCCAGAATTTCCTCACATTACTATGGAGTGTAACCTGTGGTTTTGAGGGAGAGGTTACATATCCCAAAAGGTCTGAAGGTTGTCATGAAAATTAGGCCTACTATGGGCTCCTAGACCCAGACAAAGCACAAAGCCCCAGAAAGAAGCCTCCTTCCTGGAGACCTGGAGCTCTCCTCTTGGGCAACAAAGTAGCCCCCTCTGCAAGTCCAGCTCCCTCCCTCCACCCATCCAGCCCCTCTAATTTGTTTTCCATGAAGCAGCTAGACTGATCTGAGCAAATGTGATCATCTCCTCTGTTTAGAGTCTTATGAGGACTTTCTGTTGCCTCGAGTATAACGATAAACCTCCGAGGTTCTGCTCCATCAGGTACCCCTGACACAGCCATCCTCACCTCACCTGACTGCCTTTTCCTTCTGCTCCAGCCACACCTGCTCCCTTCCCCAGCTCTTCCTGACCACACCACCTCCTGCCACCCCTAGTTAACCACAGTGCATCATTTCAAGCCTCAGCTCAATTGTCAGCTCTTCAGGGGAGCTGTTCCTGCCCTCCCTTTTTAGAAATGCAATCAAAACGACAACGTGATACCACTGACAGTACTAAGAGCTAGTAAGGATAAGGAACAACTGGAACTCTTGTACATTGTGGTTAGAAATGCAACAATGCATGGTCCTAGAGACGGCCATACTGAGTGAAGGAAGTTGGACAAAGACAGATATATGATATCTCTTATATATGGAACCTAAAATATGATACAAAGGAACTTATTTACAAGACAGAAATAGAGTCACAGATGTAGAAAACAAGCTTAGGATTACCAAGGGGGGAAAGGGAGGGTAGGGATAAATTGGGAGATTGGGATTGATATATACACACTACTATATATAAAACAGATAACTAATAAGGACCTACGACAGCACAGGGAACTCTACTGAATACTCTAATGACCTCTATGGAACAGAATCTAAAAGAGAGGGGATACATGTACATGTATAACTGATTCACTTTGCTGTCTGTACAGCGGAAACTAACACAGCGTTGTAAAGCAACTATACTTCAATACAAATGAATTTTTAAAAAACATTCTAAAATTTTAAAAAAAGAAAGGCAGAATCGTACAGCCACATCGGAAAATAGTTTGGCACCTCTACTACTGATGAACATATACACCCTTTGATCCCATAATTCCATCCCTGCCAATCTCATATGCCCACCAAAAATGTGTACATGTTTTCATTAGAAGACATGGACTAGAAAGTCCATAGTAGCACTATTCTTGACAGACAAAACTTAGAAATGGCTCCCTTTGCTCACTAATAGCAGAAGGAATAAATTGAAGGGTACACATAGAATGGGATACTATATGACTTATACACAACTATATAGATGAATCTCACAAATGTAATGTTAAGTAAAGTAAGTTGATACAAGAAACCCACAAAAAGAACAAGCAATGTGATTCCTTTAATAAAAAGTTCAGAAATTGAAGAAATATTTCATGTTTCACAGGTCAGGATATCGGTCACCCTTGCGGTGAGTGGTGACAAACGGGGGCAAGGGAGGCTTTTGAGATGCTGGTTATATTCTGTTTCTTTGTGAAAATTCACTGAGCTGAACATTTATGATTTGTTCATTTTTCTGCATGTATAATACACATTGATAAAAAATATCAAAAAGTCTCCATTTAGGTTCTGGAAATAACAAATAATCATTCTTTGTAGCACCTATCTCTCAAAATTTTACCCTTGATTTGTGTCATTACTTGATCAATGCCTCTGTTGTCCTCTCAAGTCTTGACTGAAGTTCCAAAGTTTTTAATAATCATTACTCTCCAGCGCCTCACTCATTATTTATCAAATATTTGATAAATTAAAAAGGAGAAATGCCCATTTTCACAAACCAATGTCAATCTCTGATTATTTGATTATACTATCCTGCTTCAGTAATCTGAAGCATGGACCTGGGCAGCCCAGGACCTGGGCACCAGCACTCAGTTTGTAAGACCAGCATCTATTGGGCTGAGGCAGGGAGTGACTGGTCTCTGTCTGGTTGACCACTGTTCCTCTGGAACTTAGCACAGGATTTGGAACATGACAGGTTCTCAGTCTTCTGTGCTTGTTTTTGTTGAGCGAATGGAAGATTGAATGCACATTAAATTGGATTTAGTATCTTTCCAGTGTATAATACCCTCAAGTGAACAAAAAAATAAGATGAATCAATCTGTTTTACTTCTCTCATCCTGGTTGCAATAACCTAAATGTATATGCTCATTTCTAAACTGTTGAGATCACAGCCCTGCCAGACTCCACTTCCCACTTCTCCTTGCCTCTTGGGTCCAGATACCATAGCATCTGGTTGTTCTGGTGAGTTTACAGCTTATAAGGTTAAGTTCTTAGCTCACTTACAGGAAGCCATCTTAGGGACTTCCCTGGTTGACTCAGTGGTTAAGACTCTGTGCTCCCAATGCAGGGGGTCCAGGTTCGATCCCTGGTCGGGGAACTAGATCCCACATGCATACTGCAACTAAGAGTTCGCATGCCACAACTAAGGAGCCTGCCTGCCTGCCTCAACTAAGACCCAGTGCAACCAAATAAATAAAGAAATATTTTTTTAAAAAAACAGAAAAAAAGAAGACATCTTAGGGAACTTTTGAAGGAATTGGTAATAAACTATGGCTTCCAAATGACAAGATTATAAATAAGTTGATTTGCTACTTTTCCAGTCTAGAAAAACTCTTGACTGGCTTGAACACAGAAACTTTTAGGGAACGTGATTAAGTGATTAAATACAGATTGAGGATATTTAATTTCTTACTTTAGGATGTAAAATTATATTACACTAGTAATATATTACTTTCAGAAATACGACTCCTCACTGTTTCAAACAATGTTACTAAAACTCCACATGCATCTTTTAAATCTGTCTTCACCGTCAAGAGAACCATAGTTTCATCTTCTAAGAATTTTCCAGAGTATCATTTTATTTCCATTTGAGATGCTGACTTTTTGAGTCCATGTAAAATGCCGCCACTGGAAAATTTAGGTCAAGCCTTAAGCACTCATTTGTACAACCCTGGGATTCATTACTTATTTATTCATCCTGTAAGTGTTTGTGATCTCCACAACATAGGAACTTGCTCTGTTGCTTTTGAAAGGGATCTTCAAAAGCCTTTCAGCTAATGAAATCCAGCCCCATGTTAAATTTGTCTCTTTTTAAAAGAACGATTCTTTTCACGTGACCCCTATAGGTATTCAAAACCAGCAATGATGGAGGATACATTTCTCCAAGGAGGATTCTTGGTTGTTCAAAGTAAAGGGACTGTGACACTGTCCCCTACATGAGATGCTTTACAGAGACTCGAGTATAATTCCTACCTTTTATTCTGAGGGCTTGCTTTGAGTAAAATTTCTACCTTCTATTCAGTCATATATGAAAGTTTCCATGCCCTGTGGAGGTTGGAAAAGGTGGTCCGTTCCCCAGGGTTCAGGGGGTGAGAGTTGGGCTGAGAGATGGGTAGACAGCTCCTTTGGGGCAGCTTGCTCAGAATCTACAGTGACCTGGAGTCTCTTTAATCTCCAAGTCCTAATTCTGAGTTCTGCCCTGCTGCCTGTGAAGCACGGAAGACTTCACAAGTCAGAGCCAAACTGCAGCCCAAACCATTCGGCATGGGCCGGCCTGGGCTGGACAGGGCTGCCTTCCAAACTCTTCTGTCATTCTCCTTGAGTACCTTGCTGAGTATCTTCCTAAAAAGCAAGGGAATAATCAGGCTGTATCTCAGCCTCCTCCACCCCACACCCTCCCCTGCAGCAAAAGGGAATGGAAATGAACACCCTACCTGTCTATCTTTTGAGCTAGTTACAAGGCTTGGTTATTGTCTCTGCTTCCCTCTCAGAGACACAGATAAAAAGCTCTGATATTCACATTCACCACACATTAAGTATTAATGCAAATTAGGCTTTCTGAACCTTGAGCTGCAAAGAATTATTTTTAGAAGCTTATAAACCTAAGAAGAGAAAAGTGATGGGAATTTGGCATCACTGGCATCCTCCTATATCCAAACTGGATTTTGTGTGCCAGTCACTAGCCAGCACATCCACAACTGCATGGCTTCCTTCCCTCTGCACTGCCCTTTGTGTACTTACAGCACATTCTGTTTTCCTTCTTTCTTTTGGGCTTCTCTAACAATCATACTGACTTTTTTGCCTTATTTTTATTTCTTGAATTTCTATTACACCTCAAATACAGTTCTAAATCTGATTCAACATTTTTAGGGCATTTTAAAAAATAACAATTACTCAACAATACTAGGCATAAAATTCTCTCTGCTCGGTACAGGGCAGTGGATGCTACGATGAAATGTTCAAATGAGGTGTGACAAGGGGAACTCCAAGGCTGTAATGAAAAGGTGATTTCCCAAGAGTCATCTCTTAGTTGAAGGCATTTAATTTTCAGAGTATCTCGGTATTTGAACAAGTTCTGTTTTTCCTTCTTTTCATGGTTTCAACAGGCTGTACTTTTATGCCAGTCATCAATGCGAACATGTTTAATTTGAAGTCTTTAGGTTTTTTAATGGATTTGTGCATCAACCCCTGAGCTAGGATGGTAAGGGGAAAATGCCTGAAATGCAAGAGTTTAAAAATATGTGGTCCCACTTCTAGCACTGGTGAAAGTCTCTTACAACATCAATCACCAAGAAAACTTGCTATATTTGGACAATTTAATGGGGGTAGAACTCAAGAGCTGGAAGGAATCACAGGGTTTTACTTATTAGCAAACTTCTGCCTGGGCAGGACAGGTGCTTACCCAAGGTGAGAGAGTCATCACTCAAAGCCAGTCTTTCCAAAATTTCTGACTTCACTTACAATGGCTTTTCTAACTACATGGGATAACATCATCTTAACTTTGTAAATGAATGTGATTTGCTCATATGTCCTAGCTTTCAAGATAAAGGAGTGAATGTCTTCACAACTGCCTATCATTAGTGATGGGCTTCAAAGACAGAACCAGTGTGATAAAGGGGGTACCCTTCAATTATTAAGACTTTGAGGCATACTGTCAGGATATTACAATTCTTGACAATTTTCTAAAATAATCTTTCTAAACTGACTTGTCTTTCTTCCCAGCAACTCCATATTTGATTCCAGCCTATGATAACCAGTTCAACAACTGGAATTCCAGGATGGCAGAAACCAGAATGGGAAGAATTATTATACTTAATTTTGTATAACGATGCACTTACCTACCTCTGATGGCCTGCAGGTTCAGGAAATATGATTTGACTGTACTTGCTTTGCTTTGTGCACAATATATTTGTTCTACTAAAATACATCTGTGCTTGCAGAAATTAAGTCATCCATCCAGTTAGGCACTGGAGAACAGACCTTCTAAAACTTCAAATCTACCTACATACTAAGGGTTGAGACTATTCTGTGTGATCTTTCATTTAAAAAGGAAATGATTGGCCCTGATTCGGAGGCAGTAAGTTTAGTAGTACTTATCAAAAGTGCCTCTTATTCTACCTTAACAGAAAAAGAATTACAGTTCACACAGTATTAACACGCTGTCTTCCTGTTTCTATCTAACCTCCTGTCACATAGATAGTCATCCTTCAACAGAAAGGTATTTGATCAATCAAAGAGCTGAACTCAAGCTAGTTATTAGGTACACTGCTTTCTTAGAATATTATATGAAAAGTGCTCCAGATAAGCCAATGCTCTAGGGGAACCCTGACCTTCAGATTCCTTTTAAATTTTATATTTGAATTAATGTTGATGGTAGATTTATCAAAATGGCAGAATTTTTCCTTCCTTTTTTTCCCCCTAATGAATGACTTGTTTAAACTTTGGGTGGGAAGACATAGCCTGGGTTATGTGGGGTCTATGTGGAAAGAAGATCGCTTTATTAACAGTCAGAAGAGAAATTAATCATAACTGAAGTTAACTCTCATCTTAGAGATCTGGGAGCTTAGACCCTGAAAGGGGAAAATAAAAAAACCCAGTCAACTGGTAAACAACAGGGCCAGCATCTAAACACGGACATGGTAAACTGTATTTTCCAATGAAGGTGGCAACAACCACCATCATCCTATGTGCTCTTCTGCAATGTGACCCTGCCACTCTCCAGCAAGCCATGGAGTCTAACTCTCCTCTCGCTGAACCTGGCTAGCATTAGTGACTCACCTGTAAGCAAAATAATGCAGTGAAAGTGATGCTATATGGCTCCTAAGGCTAGGTCAGAAAAGCCTTGCAACCTCTGCCTTGGTCTTTTGAAATGGAAACCCTTTCTCAGAACCCAGAGATGTTAAAGGATATAATGGGATAATATAGTAAAACACTAGTGTCTGGCTAGCCATTATCAGTATTTATTACATGTAAATGTCACCAAGGAGAGTGGAGGTGGCAAGAATAGTTCTAATGAGGAAATTTAGGATATAGACAAGATGTCAAAAGGGAGAGAGAGTTCAAGAAAGGGACGCGGAGAAGGAGGAGGAGGAGGAGGGAGAGGGAAGAGACAGGAGAGGAAGGGAAAAGGGGGAGGAAGAGACTGGGGCACAAATATTAATACTATAGATGAGACTTAAGGATTACTAAACTAGGCTCCACTCAAGAGAGAGTAGAGAGAGTAACTTACTGAAGACACTTGCTATGGAAACTGATCACTAAGTGAAAACAACACACAACCCAATGTGGAAAAAATAAATCATACAGAGTACTATGTTAATCTATTTGAACCGAAGGGGTGTACTGGGACAAAAATGGCCCCTGATCATGATCTAAGATAACATTCACCTTTATTCCAACCTTCCCAATTGTTTAGACAGCCTATGGAATTTCCCATCTCTCAGGATGGTGTAGGAGCAGCAGAAAGACTTCCTTGTATCTAAGAATAGCACAGAGGTGGCAGAGAGAGCTACCGGATCTTGAGCACACTTGAGGATGGGGAGAGGAATGATTTAGCACCGAGCAATGTGCATCAATGGCTGAGGTCCAGATGGAATGAATGATGAACATCTCAGAGGATGTAAGTGTAGGCAAACGATGCTTGAACCCATCCTTGATTCCTGGGCACTATGTCCCTGAGGCTTGGCATGCTCTGAAGAAAAGAAATGCTATACAGACCATAATTAAATTTCTGCCACTCCAGTAGAATGGGATTGGAGGGAGCATCACAATAGAAATTAAGTAAAAGTCCCCCCAAATAAACTTGTATTTTCAGCACACCTAAGTCTGTGGTCAAATGATTGTGCTCAGTACACTAACTTTTTTCTGAGCCCAACCTTGTAGAATAAATGATGGGTTTTATTGATGTTCTAAATTAGAGTATTTCATGACAGGTGATTGAAAACTTCAAGCCTGCTATCTGTGAATGTTCTAAACCAACGGTTCTTGACCTGTGATGATTCCTCTCTCCCTCCTTGCCCCAGCAGAAATTGGTTAATGTCCAAAGATATTATTGGCTGTTATAACGGGAGGGGGGAGGGTGCTACTGGCACCTAGTGGGTCAAGGGTCAGAGATGCTGCTAAACCTGCTATAATCCTCAGGGCAGCCTCCTACAACAAAGAATTATCCAGCCTAAAGGGTCAATACCACTGAGGTTGAGAAACCCTGCACTGACCCTAATGCCCCAATAGCAACGCCTGGACGTGAAAATGCAAGAGAGACTTACGTGCACAAGTAAAAACAGCCAAGCAACAGCTTCATCCCAGACCCCTGCTTCATTTCTTTCATATTCAAATTTGTAAGAACAGTGTGCTCTACATATTATTCAACAAGACTAGCATTGCCAAAAATTGTTACAAACTACAAGTAGGTGACTCCCATCTCATCTAGACTGAATTTGCCCTTTTTCAGCTCCAAACACTCCTCCACTTACTCGTTCAACCAACACATAGCAAACTTCTATTTTTCTAGCAAAGATCTGAAGATCAATGAGGAGATCATTGAAGAAATGAATACATTCTGAATTTTGGTGGAATGCCTTTCTATAAACAGAGTTAAGGCAAAATCTGAAAGAATAATCCATTGGGGTCACTTGAGCTGTGGTGGGAGAGCCAACATGGTATGGCTGGATTTACTTATGGGGAGTCAGAGAGCCTTAGGCTTATCAACATTTACAATATTTACAATCTGCTATTTGTTATCACTCTCTCTACATGCCGGTCCACTGACTTCCCGAAATGCCTTGCAGTTCATATTCATGTGCATTTAGTCTACAAGCATGAAGTCTATTTCATCTATGACCAGAAAGAGAAAACATCTCCCTCCTTGGAATAACCAACAGTGTACAGAGGAATAAATGGCTTTTAAAAATTTTAGACTGCATCAAGAGGAAGGCTATGGGAACCAGGCTCATTTTGTTGGCAATGTCTAAAGATGAGAGTAGATGAATTCTTCATATCAGTGGGATTATTGACAGATCTTATTAAGAAATTTTCCATATGCCTGGTTCAGGGAGAAAAGAAAAAAACTCTTAGACAAATGAGGGACGGTGTCAGCCAGCCCTTCCACTCTGAAGACAAAAAGATTCAGTTTATTTCACAGTTGCTCTAACAAGTTGTAAAGAAAGTATTCTCTCCCCATGAAAGATTCAGTTTTTGGAAAGTACAAAGTATTTCTCACACCTCTCCTTGAAACATACTGTAATGATAAGAAATTTAGAATGAGCTTAAAAATATATGAATATTTAAATTCCTTGTGTTTAACAGATTCCAACCTATAAGCATTTTTCATTCCCTCCTGTGCTTTTTGATTTAATGTACGTTATTTTGATCAGTATTAATGGGAATTTTTGAGGTAAAGTCCCATCTTCATATGTATGCTTTTTTTTCCTTTTTTGCAGGACTGCAATTCTTCAGCATGCTATGTATAGGAAGCCATCTGCTTATATATACACACGCAAAGCCAGATTTTTCGAGACAACAAAACACAAAATGTGGAAAGGGCCTGATAATAAGCACTTCAAATCTGTTTGTATATAAACAAAACTCTTTCTCTGAATGTGTCACACTCATAGGGAAATGTAAAAAGGAAGTAGAAATGGTCTTATTCTTTAGGTACTACATAAATACATGTGGAAACAGTTGTATAGACAAAGTTAGGCAAATATAACCAAAGTAGATGGGTGAACATATAGGGTTTTGTCTGCATAATTATTCCTATAATAATATCCTGATTTCCCACATAGACACTACTCCCATTCAGTATGTTTCTAGTAGGGTTAATCTCATCCCCTTATTCTATGAATGTGTACAAGAATATTCTAGCCTTGTCAAAAACATAAAATGTGCTGGTGGTCGTGGGGGGGGGGTTAAATATAGAGTTTTAGAATGTGTTCAAACTTAAAATGTTATCAACATAAAATACACTGTTATAAATATACATTGTTATATGTAAGTTTCATGGCAACCACAAAGCAAAAACCTACAGTAGATACACAAAAGAAAAAAAAATGTAATCTAAACATAATAAAGTCATCAAACCACAAAGGAAGACACAAAGAGGAAAAAGGAACAGAGAGGAAGTACAAAACAACCCCAAAACAATTAAAATAGCAGTAAGTATAACTACCAATAATTACTTTACATGCAAACAAGCTAATTTCTCCAATGGAAAGACTCAGTGACTGAATGGATTAAAAAGAAAGACCCATCTATATGCTGACTACACGAGACTCTCTTCAGATGTAAGGATACACACAGACTGAAAGTGAAGGGATGAAAGGAGATGTTCTATGCAAATGAAAACTGAAAGAAAGCTGAGTTAGCAATACTCATATCAGACAAAATAGACTTTAAAACAAAGACTGTATTAAAAGACAAAGAAGGGTATTACATAATGATAAAGGGATCAATCTAACCCAACATAGGAGCACCTAAATATATAAAGCAAATACTAACAGACCGAAAGGGAGAGACAAAGAGTAATACAATAATAGTAGGGAATTTAATATCTCACTTACCTCAATGGATAAATCATTTAGAAGAAAATTAACAGGGAAGCCTCTGCCATAAAGGACATGTTATACCAGATGAACTGGTTTTATATATATATATAAACTGGTTCTAAATACACACACACACACACACACACACACACACACACATATATAAAACATTCTATCCAAAAGGATCAGAAGACACATTCCTCTTAAGTGCACATGCAGCATTCTCCAGGACAGATCATATGTTAGGCCATAATTCAAGTCTTAATAAATTTAAGAAGATTGAAATCATATCAATCTTTTCCTACAGAAATGGCCTGAAACTAGAAATAATTACAAGAAGAAAACTGGGAAAAACACAAACATGTGGAGATTAAACAACATGCTAAAAACAACCAATGGGTCAATGAAGAAATCAAAAAATATCTTGAGACAAACAAAAATAGAAACACAACATACTAAAATGTATGGGATGCAGCAAAAGCAGTGCTAAGAGGGAAGTTAAGAGCAACACAGACCTATCTCAAGAAACAAGAAAAATCTCAAGCAAACAATCTAACTTTATACCTAAAGGAGCTAGAAAGAGAAAACCAAATGAAACCCAAAGTTAGTAGAAGGAAGGAAATAAGAGAGATCAAAACAAATAAATGAAATAGAGACTAAAAAGACTAGAGAAGATCAAGGGAACTAAGATCTGATTCTTTGACAAGATAAATGAAATTGACAAAACTTTAACTAGAGTCATCAAGACAACAAGAGAGGGCTCAGATAACTAAAACCACAAATGAAAAAGGAGCAGTCACAACTGCTACCACAGGAATACAAAGGATCCTAAGAGACTACTATGAACAGTTATACACTGACAAATTAGACAACCTAGAAAAAATGGATAAATTCCTAGAAACATACAAACTTCAAAGACTGAATCATGAAGAAAAGAAAACGTCAATAGACCAATTACTAGTAGAAGATTCAATCAGTAATCAAAAACCTCCTAACAAAAGGAAAATCCAGGAACAAATGGTTTCACCAATGAATTCTACCAAACATTCAAAGAAGAATTACTGACAGTTCTTCTCAAACTCCTCCCAAAAAATGAAGTGAAGAGAATGCTTCCAAACTCATTTTATACCAGCATTACCCCATGCCAAAAGCAGACAAGGGAGCTACAAGAAAATTACAAGCCAATTACATCATATCCCTGATGAACGCAGATGCAAAACTGCTCAACAAAATGTTAGCAAATGGAATTCAGCGATGCATTAAAATGATCATATACCATGACCAAGTGGAATTTATTCAAGGGATTCAAGGATGATTTAACATCTGCAAATCAATCAACACAATACACCACATTAACAAAATTCAGAATAAAAATTGTAGGATCTCAACAGATGCAAAAAAAGCATTTGATAAAATTCAGCATCCATTTATGACAAAAGCTCTCAGCAAAGTAAATATACAGGGAACACACCTCAATATAATAAAGGCCATACATGACAAGCCCACAGCTAACATCATACTCAGAGGAAAAGCTTTCAGCTTTTCACCATTAAGATCAGAAGAAGACAAGGATGTCCCTCTTGCCACTTTTGTTCAATATAGCACTGGAAATCCTAGTCACAGCAATAAGGCAAGAAAAAGAAATAGAAGCAATCCAAATCAGAAAGGAGAAAGTAAAACTATCCTTGTTTGAGGATGACATGATTTTATATATAGAAAACCCTAAAGACTCCACCCCAAAATAATAGGGCTAATAAACAAATTCAGTAAGGTTGCAGCATACAAAAACCAATACACAAAAATCTGTTGCATTCAATAAACAACTATAAGAAAGAGAAATTAAGAAAACACTCTCATTTATAATTGCATCAAAAAGAATAAAATGCCTAGGAATAAGTTTTTCCAAAGAGGTGAAAGACCACTACACTGAAAACTATAAAATATTGATGAAAAAAACTGAAGACACAAATAAATGGAAAGATATTGTGTTTATAGATTAGAAGAATTGTTAAAATGTCTATGCTACCCAAGGCAATCCGCAGATTCAGTGCAATCCCTATCAAAATTACAATGGCAGTTTTCACATAAATAGAACTAACAATATTAAAATTTGCATGGAATCACAGAAGACCCTGAAGAGCCAAAGCAATCTTGAGAAAGAACAGAGCTGGAGGCATCACACTCTCTGATTTCAAACTATGTTACAAAGCTATAGTAATCAAAACATTATGGTATTGGCATAAAACAGACACACAGATCAATGGAACAGAACAGACCTACACACTTATAGTCAATTAATCTACAACAAAGGGGGCAAGAGTATATGACGGGGAAAGGACAGTGTCTTCAATGAACGCTGCTGGGAAAACTGAACAGCCACATGCAAAAGACCGAAACTACAGTGAATCTTACACCATACACAAAAATTAACTCAAAATGGATTAAAGATTTGAATGTATGATTTGAAACCACAGAAGTCCTATAAGAAAATATAGGCAGGGCTTCCCTGTTGGTGCAGGGGTTAAGAATCTGCCTGCCAATGCAGGGGACATGGGTTCAAGCCCTGGTCCGGGAAGATCCCACATGCCGTGGAGCAACAACTACTGTGGCCCATGTGCCACAACTACTGAGACTGCGCTCTAGAGTCCATGAGCCACGACTACTGAAGCCCGCGCGCCTAGAGCCCATGCTCCACAAGAGGAGACACCGCAACGAGAAGCCCATGTACTGCAACGAAGAGTAGCCCCCGCTCACCGCAACTAGAGAAAGCCCACGTGCAGCAACGAAGACCCAACGCAGCCATAAATAAATGAATTAATTTTTTTAAAATTTATTTTATTTATTTTGGGCTGCATTGGGTCTTCGTTGCTGTGTGCGGGCTTCTCACTGAGGTAGCCTCTCTTTGTTGCAGAGCACTGGCTCCAGGTGCACGGGCTTCAGTAGCTGTGGCTCGCGGACTCAGCCGCTCCATGGCATGTGGGATATTCCCAGACCAGGGCTCGAACCTGTGTCCCCTGCACCGGCAGGTGGACTCCCAACCACTGTGCCACCAGGGAAGCCCTGAATTAATTTTTTAAGAAAAGAAAATAGAGGCAGTCAATTTCTTGATATTGGTCTTGGCAATGAATTTTTGGATCTGACTCCAAAAGCAAAGGCAGCAAAAGCAAAAATAAACAAACGAGACTATATTAAACTAAAAAATTTCTGCATAACAACAGAATTCATCAAAAAAGTGAAAAGGCAACCTACTGAATGGGAGAAAATATTTGCAAATCAAACACCCGATAAGGGGTTGATATAAAACTATATAAAGAACTCATACAACTCAACAGCAAGGAAATGATCAAATTAAAAAATGGGCAGAGGACTTGAACAGGCAGTTTTTCCAAAAAAGATATAGGGATGGCCAACAGACACATGAAAAGATGCTCAATATCACTAATCATCAGGGAAATGCAAATCAAAACCACAATGGGATATTACCTCATACCTGTTACAATGGCTATTATCAAAAGATAAGAAATAAGTGTTGGCAAGGATGTGGAGAAAAGGGATCCTTGTGCAGTGTTGGTGGGAAATGTAAACTGCTGCAGCCACTATGGAGAACAGTATGGAGGTTCCTCAAAAAATTAAAAATAGAACTACCATATGACCCAGCAATCCACTTCTGGGTATTTATCTGAAGAAAATGAAAACATTAATTCGAAAAGATGGATGCACCCCTATGTTCATTGCAACATTATTTACAATAGTCAAGATATGAAAGCAACATAAGTGACGTATTTCACCTATATGTGGAATCTTAAAAAACAAACAAAAATGCCAAGCTCATAGATACAGAGAACAGGTTGGTGGTTGCCAGAGGTGGGGGGTGTGGGAGCCTAAAGGTACAAACTTCCAGTTATAACATAAATCAGTCATGCAGATGAGACATACAGCATGGTGACCATAGTTAATAATACTGCATTGAGTATCTGAAAGTTGCTAAGAATGTCAATCTTGAAAGTTCTCCCTCTACAAAAACAAAAATAAAGTTTGAAACTGTGTTTGGTGATGATGCTAACTAGACTTACTGTGGAGATCGTTTCACAGTGTACATAAATATGGAATCATTATACTGTACACCTGAAACTAACATGTTATGTCAATCATACCTCAATAAAATTTTTTAAATAAAAAGTAAAAAGACTCTTCCAACTTCTATTACTGAATAACAAACTACCCCGCAACTCAGTGGCTTAAAATGATAACTATTTTATTACCTGCAAGTCTGTGGATGAGGAATGTGGGTGGGGCTCAATGGGCTTGGACCATCTCCACTCCATGTGGCACTGGCTGGACTTACTCATTCAGCTGCATGCTAGCATCTGGGCTTAACTGGACATAACTGGGCCCCTGGTGCCAGCTGTCAGCTGGAGGAACTCAGTTCTCTTCCCTGAAACTGTTCAGTTAGCATTCCCTCTTCCTCCAGGGCCTCTCCTTCTAGGTGGCTGCTCTTTCCACAAGGATAGCCTTAATTTCCTGACATGAAGATCCAAAGAAGAAAATAACATAGCACAGGGAGATCAGATCGTTGTTTGTGACCACCTAGAGGGGTGGGATAGGGAGGGTGGGTGGGAAGGAGATTCAGGAGGGAAGAGATATGGGGTCATATGTATATGTATAACTGATTCACTTTGTTAAAAAGCGGAAACTAACACACCATTGTAAAGCAATTATACTCTAATAAAGATGTTAAAAAAAAAAAATGAATAAAAGCAGAAGCTTCCACGACTCTTGAGAACTGGGCCCAAAACTGGCACAGCAAAACTCTGGCACATTCCGTTGGTCCAAAAAATAAAACAACCCGCCCTGTCTCCAGGAGTGGGGAAAGAGATCCCACCTCTTGATGAGGGAAGAGACATTTTGTCATACTGTTATAGAATGTTACATTGCCAAAGAGCATTAGAATCGGAAGACATCTTTGGGGGGGGGGTGCAGAATATGGCCTATGAAGACCTAAGCTACACAGCAACCAGGAAAAAAGTGTTCTGTTTCTGCTCGAAGTGATAACGGCATAAAATATATGTCTATTCCATCTATCACATGAGTAGGGACCTGCCTGAGAATGGATAGAACCCATAGCTGAGAGTGGCAGAAAGTTCAACAAAGTCCCGACAATATTATTTACGTACCTGAACAAGACCATTCCTGAATATAACACTGTCCTGGACCTTCTAGTTTTTAGAGTCAAAAAATTCTTTTCTGTCAGTTTTAGTTGTGTTGTCACACTACAAGTGGAAACAATCCTGAATGACACAGATGGCTGTCTATGCAGAGAGGAGGAACCAGCTCAGCTCCCCAACCTGAACCTTGGGGCTCTGGGTAAGAGAGAAAGCTGTCTGACCAGCACTTGGTCCCTCTTTTCTGCAGCCCTTACTTCTCCATCAGCACCGTTCAGCAAGGCCATCTTCAGGCTCTAGGATGTACAGTGCTTGATTCTCCTACTAGAACTGGAAGAGTGTTTGCTGACCCAGTGGCTGACTCTGATCTTGTCATGAGATGAGGGTGAATGTGATTAAGGGCCCAAGTCAGAGATCAGGAGGGCTCACGAAGCAGCCCCAAGCACAATGGTCTTCATGGCAGGGCAAGGACAGACACAGGTAAACTAATCACAAAAGTCAAAAGATGAGATGGTCAGGGATAGTGAGGAAAAGAGAACACATTAGGACAATGGCTCAGAATGAATTCAGTGAAACCAAAGCAGGTTCTAGAGACCTATGTGATGGCAGGAGACAGTGCCCAGGGGTGTGCCAGCTAGGTGAAAGGAACTGCATAGGACCGGATGACTATTTCATCTGGGCCATTTCAGGGAGACAAAAGTGGTTCTCACATTGACCTAAGGATCTGAGATAGTTCTGAGATTCTTAAGCAGAATTAAACTCTGCTCTTCATGTCAAAGTTTTCCTTAAACGCTGACTTGATTCTTGATCTAATGTAACCACTTGGTCATTTCCTCAAGGGAACTCTGTTTGCAACATGCTGCCTGAGTCTATGGTGACTCGAGTGGACTAGGACTTAAGAAGAACTAATCAGGTTTGCAATGACAGAAGGGTCTGAGCAGGTGATACAGTTTACTGAGACCCCTTACACACCCACTTGTGCTTCCTCCATACACACCAATTATTTTATGTATTTAGTCCACTTAGGGTTTGACCTAAGGAAGACATAAAGGAGATTCATAAAACAAATAATAATAGTAGCTATTATTATTACTTTGGAATACCAACTACGTACCAGAAGCTATGCCAGTTTGATCTATGGAACTGACCTTCTCATTATCACCATTATTCAGGACTGCCCATCATATTGTTCATGTACATTTTTGTTCATTCCAAAATTGGAATAATCAAATTATTTTGACAAGAAAGCAAGGGTCGCAATACTCGTATCAGACAAAATAGACTTCGAAACAAAAGCTATAAAGAAAGATAAAGAAGGACACTATATAATGATAAAAGGATCAATACAAGAAAATGATTTTACACTTGTCAACATATATGCACCCAAAATGGGAGCACCCCAAAACATAAAACAAATACTAACAGACATAAACAGAGAAATTGACAGGACTACAATAATGGAACATTTTAACACCCCACTAACGTTAAGGGATGTCTTTTTCAAGACAGAAAACCAATAAGGCAACAGAGATCCTAAATGATACAATAGAACAGTTAGACTTAATTGATATCTTTAGGGTATTACATCCAAAAAAAAGCAGAAAACACATTCTTTTCAAGTGCCCATGGAACATTCTCTAGGACTGACCATATACTAGGGCACAAAACAAGCCTCAACAAATTTAAGATGACAGAAATTATTTCAAGCATCTTTTCTGACCACAGTGGCATGAAACTAGAAATCAACCACAGAAAAAGAAACAAGAAAAAAACAATTACATGGAGACTAAACAATAGACTACTAAAAAACCAATGGGTCAACAATGAAATCAAAGAAGAAATTAATCAATTATTCCATTTCAAGAGCATGGTCTTCATACATCTATTTGTATAGATTACTTCTCCCCTAGAAATAAGATAAAGCATCTCATTTTTCCTAAACCTAAGGGAAAAGAACTCTAAATCACCTCAAACAACATTTAGAAGCTCATTCATTAGAAAGTCAAAATATGCCAACCTGTGGAAGCAATGATACAGGACATTTTCCTCTTCAGGCCTTTTATGTGTGATAAGACAGTTAAAATTGAAATCCATATATCATGCAAGTTTCTAACATGTGGATGAGAGCAACTAACAGTCCTATGCAATGCTGAGCCCTCCATACAGGGCATGTCTGAAGCTGGCTGACTATCTAAATTCATGTGGAGCTTGTTAAAAATATTCATTCTGCTGCCCTCCTCCAGACCTTCTGAATCAAAACATCTGGGTGTGGGACCAAGGAACAGCTTTTTAAACACTTCCCAGGTGACTCAGCTTGTCAGCTAGATTTGTGAACTGCTTTCTTAACCATAAGAAACTGCTTTAAAAATCAAAGTAGATTTCCTACATATTAATAATCTTTTAGGATGCTAATATCAGCTTGGAATATTTAACATATGTGTCAGGACATTTTTGAAGTGTCTTCGATTTCCTGTCAGTGTTTAGCTGGGCTGATATAATCCAGAGCCATGAGACATGCAGACGTTTACTCTGCCCGAGTTGGAAACTAAATGAAGCTTAATTACTACTTTCTCCACTGATATTAAATGCATATGGTATATTGGAAATGTTTGTCACTATTTCTCAGTGCGAGAATTCCAAGGCAGCTTGGGTGAAGTCTGTGCTCCCTGCTCTATTAGCGTTGTAGCTTCCTGTGTCCTTTGCTTAGAATGAATGACTTTCTCTCGCCCCCAAATGATGAGGAGGTTCACCATTCTCTAGGTACTGGATCAAGACTCCACTCTCTGACCAACTCCATGTCTTAGTAATTATGTTATTAATTTGAATTCATACACTTACTTATATTTTGCCTTAGACAGAATTTGATTCCTAGCTGTGGGTCTGGTCTTCAAGGTGGATTATAAAGTCCACAAAGGACACACCCATTTCTTTTCTTTTTAAATAATATTTATCTATTTATTATTTATTTGGCTGCACCAGGTCTTAGTTACGGCATGTGGGATCTTCATTGAGCGTGTGGGATCTTTAGTTGCAGCATGCAGGATCTAGTTCCCCGACCAGGGATCGAACCGGGGTCCCCTGCATTGGGAGTGCAGAGTCCTAACCACTGGACCACCAGCTAAGTCCTCACACCTGTTTCTTTGACATTGTTTTCAGGCTTGAAGCACAACCACAGAATAGGTAGTGGATGGATGGATGAAAGAATGACCTGGATCGTAAAACACAACTGGATTTTCAGTAAGCTGCTACAATTTCATTGGTCAGTCTAAGGCCAAGTCAAGAAAGTTGTACACTTGACCTCTCTGAGCCTCAGTTTCCTCGTCACAAAATGGAAAAAAAAGATGAAGGACAAGATAATTTCTAAAGCCCCTTCTAGTCTATTATTGACAACATGGATCTAAAACCAGAAGGAGAAATACCCCAACATTTCGCTTCATGTTTTAAGTTCATGTCAATTTTTTAAAATGTCAGTGGTACATATAGACGGACCAGTCCCTAACCTCCTTCAGCTTTTGGTCAAGCATCACCTTCTCAGTGGGATCTTCTCTGACTACCACATTTACAACTGTAGCCTCTCACCAACCTTCCCCTTTCCTTCCTCATTTGCTCCATAGCAATATCCCATCTGATTCTTTATAATTTGTTTCTTGTGCTTATTGCTTCTTTCCCTTCACTAGGATGTATGTACATACAGGCAGGGATTTCTGTCTGACTTACTTCTGTACCCCTAGCGCCTAGGCAGGCGCATTACAGGCATTCAATAGATACTTGTTGAATGAAAGACTCAACAAAAAGTAACAGAATAGATATAAATTAACTTGATTCAATGCAAGAAACAAAAAGAGTCACAATTCTAAACAGGTGTCATGTACACTGGGCATTGAGGGGGACGTGGAAACAGTACAAAGCCTTGCTCTTGATGTCACACGCTAAGAAAAAGAGAAGTCTGGAAAGTGAGATGGTTAGGAAGACCATAAATAACATGAGGCAGGATTGCAAATATATCAAGCAGAACCACATGCAGTACTTTGTGTGAGTTTAAAGGAAGGAGTGATTTAATCCTGACCAGAGAAGGATCAGGGAACGTTCGTGAAGAACTGTGACTCTGGGCAAATCACAAAACCTCCTGAGCATCCTTCTGCTCTTCCAGAAGAACAAAACATGGCAAACTTTCTCACAGGCATACTGTGAGGGTTCAACGAACATGCCCACCTCAGGGCAACCAGATGGAAGAGGCTCCAGTGTGAGCTGAACCTGAATCCCTATAATAATTTGTTGCTCTGAAAACAAAGGTGCCAAACAACGTGGTGGACAAAGATTTAAAACGGTGGAAATACTATGTTACATAATAAAAAGTCTGCATGCAAAGCAAAACATCACACTTCCCAAAGCTGAGATACTTATATATCAGGTTCACTGAATATTACAATTATACAGATAGAGGGTTTTTTAAAAAAAAATCTTGTGCAAACACATCTATAAAACTGACTGTCACGGCAATTCTTCAACATCAGATTTAAGTAATCTAAAAAATTCTTATTATTTGTGTTAGTTTAAACAGGGCAGAAAAAGGAAAGTTTAAGTTTGTGGAAGGCTTGGAATCACTGTGGGAGAGGCTGTGATTTAAGATCCGGAATCTGATGGAGTAAGATTGTAAAACTCATCAGATGTGAGTCTTAAGGTTTTCTTTAGGTCCTCTGTCCTTTGGCCCTCAGCATTGGAACGCTATCTTACAAGAGGAAGAAAGGGGTGAGTAACCTAGGAAAAGCTCTACCTGAGTTGAGGTTATAAAGCACAATCTGCCAAGGGGTCATGGCCTGGCCCTTTGGACTGGCAGAAGGTAAGAGGGGCTACTTGAATTAGACAGCCTGGCTTTTTTAAAATAAGAAACAGCTTTGACGTCAGCGCTGTCCCTGAACTGAACTGCTTAAAGGTTCAGATTGGGTTCAGTTAAATTATCCCTTCCTTCCTGCTTGTCCCCCTTCCACTGCTTCCCCTAACCCTGACAGCATGGTCACGCCACTCTGACCTTCCCAGACAGAACATGGCCAATGAGCATATTTATCACCACCCTTCTAAGACTTCTGGAACGAGGTTTATCCCAACTCACAGTGCCAGAGCTGGCAAGAGAGAGTGAGGAAAGGTCAGCTGCAGTGGGGCCAGAGCTGAGACCCCTTGGGGACTCGAGCAGTGGAGTGCCTAACAGTTCTAATGAACCCATGAGAAGTGTGAGTGGAGACATTTCTCCTGCCAGTCAGGAGACTCCTATTCCTAAGGGGATGGCTTGAAGCTAGGGATCTGAAAACAACTCTCTGAAGTTAGAGCTGCTTACTAGAGCCACAGTGTTTGAATTTTTACGCTGATAATTACTTACTATTGTTTGTGAGGAGGACTGCAGCGTAAGAGAAGAGAGACTTAAGGTCACAATGGTTTTGAGTAGGATTGTGGATGTTGGATGAATGGAATATTTTCAATGTGAAAATATGAAATATATGATTATTTTAAAAGAGAAAAGTGCGCCATAAACTCAGCCACAAAAGCATAGACCCAGGCATCTATACTTACAGATAAGTATCTTGTCAGTCTTTCCACTCCGTACCCCCATAGCCATGGTCTTTTTCTTAGAGTCACAGAATTTTAGAGCTATAATTCTGTAGTTAGACAAATACACCCAGACTTAAGTGATTTACTCAAGGTCACTGCCCAATTGTGGCAAAGCCTACATTTCACCTCCTGATCCTTGCATCAGGGACTTCTTAACAGTCACATTGCTTCTTTGGGCAAGTAGATTTCATTTCACTGCTTTTAACTCTGAAACAAATTCAAGATTACTAGAAATATTAGATCTTCAGAAATTAAAAAACACAATTAAGAGGATACTACTTGTTACAATTAGGATTCAACAGTAATATTATCTTTTACTAGTAAAACTTCAATATAATGAAAACCTGAACTTGATAAATAAAATCTGAAAAGCATGTAAAGCAAGAATGTCATTGTTCACATGATCAAACTATTTACCACTGGCTACACTCAACTGGGAGTGTCTGTATCAAGTGCCTTGAGGGTCAGGCTGCTGGTGCCTGTGTGAATCAAACAGGGTTAAAGAGATAGAGAGGATTGCTTTTGGAAGTGGTAGACTTACAAGGCATTAGAGAAGTACCACCGCAGCCAGGACCTGAGGAACGAAGAAGGACCCGCACCGAGGCAAGCCCAATATTCTGCAC
The DNA here is from genome assembly GCF_000442215.2 of Lipotes vexillifer. Lineage (NCBI taxonomy): Eukaryota > Metazoa > Chordata > Mammalia > Artiodactyla > Lipotidae > Lipotes > Lipotes vexillifer. The sequence goes on along the minus strand of NW_006792323.1, from coordinate 687,842 downwards.
CAATTTCCCCCTCAAGGTATCTGAAGACTCTTAAAGCAGTACCCTTGAGGAGCTGAAAAGATGAGATGAAGGCAGCTACCCACAGATACAACCTGAGGAGTGCTTTCCCTATCTCACAAGACTGAACCAGAGTTCAGAGCTGCCAAGACAGCTAGGACCTGAGAGACCAAGCTCCTGCAGCAAGGCAGGCAAAAGGAACCTGCGGTGATACATCTCAGGGTGGTGGTGATCTGTGGAGGAGGAACCGGGGAGGGTCAGGGAGGCTTAAGGTGGCCTTCTACCGCAAAGTAACAAAGTTATAGGTCATGATATGGTTCATTGCAAGCCCTGAGATTTGTACAGTCTGCCCAAAGGCATTCAAATTTACACTTCCTAAAAATTCTGTACTAGCCGAACAAAATTTTATGAGCCATATTTCAGCCTGTAGGCCAAGGTATTTGTGCTTAGATGACCTCTTACAAGAGCTACAAATAAAAGTTTCTATGTATGATGTTTCAAGATTCAACTAAAATGAGATGACAGGGCATTTTATATGTCAAAAGGCCCAGCAGTGAATTACTCACATCTGGGGTGGCTTTGGGTGGTGTGCAAATTTGGGGGATGGAAGGCAGAGTATAAAGGATTCTCCAAGGAAGTGAAAAACCAGACAGATGAGGGTTTGCTGTGCAATTTTCTTGACTTTTTCTGTGTTTGAAATTTTTCATAATAAAAATGTTGGGGAAAGAATAATTCACTGCCGACAAGGGATGAAACATCAAACTAACAATGCTATCATTTAAGAGAAAGGTTTAACCCAATCAGGGATGTGTGCAGTGATATTACTAAAAAAGAATGGTTTAAATTTTTCTAGTAATTGTTTTCTCTTGAAGCTACTTATTAAATTTACCTTGCACTTGCTTAGAACACTTTTCGTAACAGAAATGGGCTCTAATTCTACCTCTGACTCGTACTTGCTAAGTGGCCATGGGCAAGAAACTGAAGAAGGGACTTTCCTGGTGATGCAGTGGTTAAGAATGCGCCTGCTAATGCAGGGAACACAGGTTCGAGCCCTGGTCCGGGAAGATCCCACATGGCGTGAAGCAAATAAGCCCGTGTGCCACAACTACTGAGCCTGTGCTCTAGAGCCCATGACCACAACTACTGAGGCTGCGTACCGCAGCTACTGAAGCCCGTGCACCTAGAGCCCATGCTGCACAAGAGAAGCCACCGCCATGAGAAGCCCGCGCACTGCAATGAAGAGTAGCCCCTGCTCTGCAACTAGAGAAAGCCCAGGCGCAGCAACAAAGACCCAACACGGTCAAAAATAAATAAATTAAATAAATAAATAAATAAAAAGACAGTGGGTTTGAGTGCCCTCCTAGTCAGGATCATGGGTTCAAGTCCCAAATCTCACGTGTGGGTGGGTCAGAACGAGTGTGGTTTCAGAGGGACTGCCACTTCCCTGTTCTAGGAACAAGGAAGCCAGTATGGCTACAGTATATGAGAAAGGGGAAAAGAGTGGGAGGTGAAGTCAGGGAGGTGGTAATGGGCCTTCCAAACCTTGACTTTTATGCTGAAAGAAATGGGAAACCATTGAAAAGTTTTCAACAGAGAAATGACACAATCAGATTTACACATTTCAGAAGGCTGCTCTGACTGCTAGGTAGAAAATAGACCACAGGGAGCATAGTGGCCAGCCCCCAAAGTGGCCCTCTCCTCAAGTACACACAGCCAGCCCCTCCATATCCACGGGTTCCACATCTGTGGATTCAACCAACCATGGATCAAACTGGTCCAGGGAGATGGAATGCCAAGGGTACGTACTATGGCATTTTCTATGCGAGACTTGAACATCTGTGGACTTTGGTATGGGGAGCAGGTGCTGGAACCCATTCCCCCAGTGGATACTCAGGGACGGCTGTATAGTCCCCTCCCACGACGAAGTGGGCTGACCCATGTAAACAATAGCATATTGCAGAGGTGATGGCGTGTGACTTCCAAGGCTAGGTCATGAAAGACACGGTGGTTTTCCATCTTCTTCTCTCCTGGATCACTTGCTCTGGGAAAACCAGCTACCATCTTACAAGGATACTTAGCCCTTCAGAGAGGCTCATGTAGCCAGGAACTTTCTCAGCCAGCACTAACCTGAGTGAGTCGCCTTGGAAGCCAATCCTCCAGCTCCAGGTAAGCCTTACAGTCCTGGTCCACAACTTGACTGTGACCTCATGACAGCCCCTGGGGCAGAGGCACCAGCTTAGCTGCTCCCGAATTCCTGACCCGCAGAGAGAGTGAGATGACTAATGCTTGTTTCAAAGCACTAAGTCTGGGGGTTATTTGTTATACAGTAACAGATAACCGATACAGGCAATGGTGGAAACATGGAGGGCAAGGATGCAAGCAGGGAGATCGTAGACTATTTCAGTGATGCAGGTGACCCAGTGTTCTGAATGAACTGGTAGCAGTAGAGGCAGGGAGAAGTGGTTTGATGCTGAACATGTTAGGAAAGTAGGGCCAACAGAATTTGCTTAGAGATTTGATATGCGGTATGAGAAAAAAAGAAAGGAATCATGGATGACTCCAGGATTTTTACCTGAATGATTAGCAGAGTGGAATTTCCATTGGCTGAATAGGGAAAACTGCCAAAAAGAACAGGAGTGGAGAATGAGAATTCAAAATAATCAAGCATACGAAATTGCTCCACCACTGTTCGAAGAGTCCTAGTGATAGTTATATTTTATAAAACTCTAAAAAATATGACTTGAATAGTTGATTTTCACATCTAATAAATATCATAAAACTGCAACTTAAACTGCTTCAACTTTTCAGCTGTCTCAGTCCTTACACATCAAATTTGAGAAAGGCTCGCTACCGGGAGTGAGTGGAGGCTGGACCATGGCATGGGGATCTAATGACAATTCTATGTTTTCACTAAATTCCATTACACTTTTCTGTTTTGGGGCACACAGAAAGAATGTATTTCCAGGGTCTCAAGGTATTAGGTTGGGGTATGTGACTGCATTCTGGCCAATAAGATATGACTGTGAAGGATGTAGTCATACATGGCCCTGAACTTAGAACCATCATGTGCCAGCCTCATGCTCTCTCTTCCCTTACTGCTGTGATGTGTTGAAACGGTAGCATCTTAAGACAGAGGAAGCTGGGATCCCTGAAGCTCCATGTGGAGGAATGTGCCTAAGACCTTGTGTGAGAGAGAAGACTTTTTATAGGCTCAGCTACTGAGAGTTGGGGTTTATCTGTCATCACAGCAAAACATAGCCTGTGCTACCAGGCGTGACTGTCAGGCTCTGATGAGGCCCATCTGATTTCTCAGATTTTGTGGCCAAAAGGTAGCCTGAAGCTGCTGCCATATGCTCTATAAACTGTATGGTTACAGAAGTACAGATCCCATGAGTGAAAATGGAAGGTAGCTTTCATGAGCCTTTTTCTTTGGCTTTTACCCATCTAATCCTTCCTTATCTCTCCCCAGACAAGGAGTGGATCCTTACTTCTTTAACCCATAAACTTTGTTTAAAAAATACCCTTATTCTAGCAAAGATCATATTTTCACTAATTATGAGTCCCTTAAAGGTAGGATTTTGTCTTCATTTTCTGCTTCTGTGAGTGCCTAATACACGGAGAGTACCAAATAAATTGGTGGACATTTTAATGAGTATTTCTATTTCTATCCATTAAACCATTTAGCTGTACTATTTCTGCCATAATATATGAAATATCTATGGAACTGACAAAAACATATACCAGTGCTAATGTATACCTGACAAAAGTAGAGTCAAGAGGGAAGACCATCTCATCATTACCAGTGATATTTTTGATTTCACAATAGACTTCATTTTGTAACTTTAGTGCCACAACAATAACCTGCCTTTGGTCTCAGGTATGCCCTGATACGCTGAGCCTTCCCTGCCAAGCTGGTCTGACTATATCTCATGTCTGTTCTGCTTCTCCTTCCTGTAATTATTCCTAATGAACTTCATTTCAATAGCATGTTTTTATTGTGCATGTATTAGAAGAACAATTCAAGCAGAGATAGAAAACAATAAGGAACGATGCTAAGCAAAGGCTGTGAGGGGTGAGACAGAGGATGGCCGTCAGACCATTACAGAGAGGTCAGAATGGTTGAATATCCAACAGCTGAAAAGTCAACTTTACACCAATTCAGAGAATATTGCAAGGCCAGTAAGTCTATGGACAAGGATCTTTTACTGCTTTAAAGTGATCACAGTATAATCATAAGTAATACTTCTATAACATTAACAGTTAACAGATACTTTCCTAATCATTTTATATATATACGTGCAATATATGTGTATTTGTGTGTGTATGTGTATATATATACACACACACATATATATCTGAATATATGTTCAACTGATTTTCCCAACATTTGTGGGATAGATATTCTCATTATTCCCATATTATAGATGAAACCGAGGCACTAAGAGGTTACTTACTTGTCCAATGGTGAGGTGATACACTGTGGAACCAGTGTGCAAAAGAAAAACGCAGAATACACACTCTCAATCTCTCTGTTTATCTATGTATTATACACACATAGTCTAATTTTGTCTCTAATGTGTATATATGATACATGCATACATATGTATATGTACAGATATTTTATGTATGCACATATGTACATATGTACATATATTTCCAAATATATATGTAACATAGAAAAAGCTGATGGGAAACATGCCAAAATATTAAACTTTCAGCTTTTTTATATTTAAAAAAATATCTGGGACTTCCCTGGTGGTGCCGTGGTTAAGAATCCACGTGCCAATGCAGGGGACACAGGTTCCAGCCCTGGGCCAGGAAGACCCCACATGCCGCAGAGCAACTAAGCCCGTGCGCCACAACTACTGAGCCTGCGCTCTAGAGCCCGCGAATCACAACTACTGAGCTGGCGTGCCACAACTACTGAAGCCCACACACCTAGAAACTGTGCTCCGCAATGAGAAGCCACCACAACGAGAAGCCCGCGTACCTCAATGAAGAGTAGCCCTCGCTCAACACAGCTAGAGAAAGCCCACGTGCAGCAACTAAGACCCAACGCAGCCAAAATTTAATTAATTATTTTAAGAGTTTTTGTACATTAAAAAAGCAGAGTGACACTGGTTTAAAATAAAGAGAGAATATTTCTTCCTCTTCCATGTTTTTTAAACAAAAATATTCTACTTTCTGTAGTAAGCTTTATAATCTAAAAAATAAAGTTTAAAATAAATAAATAATGTTAATTTTTAACCTAACAATAAAAAGATGGATGCACACTAGACCTAGTGAATTCCACGCTACACAGCAGCCCGGTCTGAACAACGCCCAGTGTGTGGCTGCATGACGCTCATTAGTTGATTCCTTCCTTCCTTCCTTCACGAGCACCTCCTTTGTATCAGGTACTGTTCTAAGCACACAGGGACATTTGTAAACATTTCATGATGGGAAGGTTCAATTTCACAGTGAGATGTAAATTACCCTGCCTGGCCACAATTACTGTCAGGAGAAGGCATCTGATAAATGCTGGGTTGAAGGCTGAGATGCATGAAGCAGATTACATTTCAACTTGAGAAGCCAGTAAGTCTATGGTTTACTGCCAGAAGCCAGAGACTTGTAAGCCATAGACTTGTAAGCACTTCTATGCTTACAAGCCAAAAGTTAAACCAAAATTCCCTCCCTAAATCCACTGCCCACGAATCTCATGTATGACGGTAGTCACAGGATCCAGGGAACACACTTTCGTGATCAAAAGAACTACAAGTAAGAAGGGGATTTGAGATAGGAAAGAAATTGTTCAGATTAGTTGCGTCTACCACAAATGAGATGGAGCAATACTTATCAATGTTCCTCAGGCCACACATTCTGAATTGATTTCTCTTCTTACCAATTGCACAAGCGAGTTGGGATCTACATAAGTGGAGACATGAGCCTAAGAGCTGATCTTTCTACTTAATTCTGGGGATTTGGGCCTGCTGTCCATCACGGAGGTGTTTGCCATCATCAGTGTGTGAAGGAGCCCTCTCCCATCACTCTTATTTCTTTTCCACCTGAAGGAGAGGGGACAGTTGAGAATAAAGGCCAAAATATCCACATTACTCTTCTGCTGAGTGGTCTGAGGGCGTACCAAAATTTCTTATGAAAGACATTGGTTCCTTTGAACAAATGAGAAGCTAGGTGGAATGTCTTCACATCCATAAAACATGGCTAAAAAGTTCTAGTGGTTGGCAACTGTTTTTCTTTAGAAATAAAACCCACCGTTGGTTTTGCATTATGTGCTTCAATTAGAAACATTTTACAACTTGCCTTTGTTTATTTTCATCAGTGTTAGTAGAAAAACTGTCATCTACTTACGATGATGAATGTGACCCTTATTCACCTCCTTCTCTCCCCATTCTCACAAAGTTTTAAAGCACTGTTACTGAAAATTTAGAAATTGTTTGCAAACACACTTTGTTTGGGGGAGCTCATTTCAAAATCAAATCTCTCAGCTTCTATGTGAAAACTAATATAATTGAAACAACTGCTCTTCTCTTTAAAACAAATTTAATTTTTCTAAATACTTTCAATAAACAAATACATATACAGTTGACCTTTGAACAATGCAGGGGATAGGGCTGCTGACCCTCCCCTCAGTGGAAAATCTGTGTATACTTTATAGTCAGTGCTCTGTATCCACGTTTCCCCCATCTGAGATTCCCAAATATCTGAGGTATCCGTGGTTAGGAATCCATGAGCTTAACCAACCAGGAATGATGTAGCACTGTAGCATTTACTATTAAAAAAATCTGCATATAGGTGGACCTGTGCAGTTCAAACCCATGTTGTTCAGGGGTCAACTGTATATAAAATCTATAGCCTTGGTGTACTTTTATATAGTGGTACAAACTCTAGCATTTATGAGAATAGAATTTTGCATTCCCACCAGCAATGAAAGAGTTCCTGTTATCCCTCATCCTCACCAGCATCTAGTATTATTAGTGTTTTGAACTTTCAACATTCTAGTAGGTGTGCAGTAAGTATCGCATCACTGTTATAATTTGCATTTCCTGATGACATGGAATGTGCAGCATTTTTTCATATGCTTATTTGCCATCTGTGTATATTCTTTGGTGAATTGTCTGTTAAGGTCTTTAGCCAATTTTTAACTGAGTTGTTTGTTTTCTTATTGTTGAGTTTTAAGTGTTCTTTTTATATTTTGAGTAACAATCCTTTATCATATGTCTCTTTTGAAAATATTTTCTCCCAGTCTGTGGCTTTTCGTTTGTTTGATTATTTCACCCAGAGCCTAAGTTTTTAATAAAATCCAGGGGTCCAAAATAAATTACATCCGCCAGTTGAAAAACAAAAAGATTTTTAAAAAAGCCAGGGGAAATTTGATTTTAAAAATCAGTTTTGCAGGTCAAGAGAGAACTTAAGGTTTCTGTAAGAGAAAAAACCCTAAGCCAGGTAAAAGAAACTGCAAAAAAGGAGGATTTCTCTCTTTAAGTAAGAAATGAGCCAAAATCATCATGGCCCATAATTAAGTGAATACATAAACATATCTGGGTAGTTCCCATGGTATTGATGGATGTGACTTTTTCTTATTTTCCCCTGAATTTGCAAAGTCTATAAAATAATTGTGTTACTTTTATTTAGGTTACATGGGGCTGGTCTAAAATTTACAACCCAGAAATAAGTAAAGCACCAGTACCTTAAATTCATGAAACTATCAGACTCCCTAAGTCATTGCACCCATGTGAAAGTTGAAATTTTGTATTTGACATCTGTTGTTTTGACTTCTCAGCATCCTGTCTCTCTTCTGGAAAGGTAAGACCTTTTTCCTTGTATAGATTGCCCATCTGTCACTCTAGTGTTTGAAGCCTGATCTCCATTGCCACTGAACTGGGTGCATGACCCTGACTAACCATGTGGCCGTTTCCCCTAGCCAAAGACCTCAGGAGTGAGTTCAAGATTCAAGCCGAGCAGAGCTAGTCAAAATATCTTGATCAATATCTGGATCAATGTGCCTGTTGGGGAAAAAGGGTCCGTCTCCCTCTCTTTTTCTTGCTTCCAAGGCTCTAAAGAAGAAGTAATCCTGGTGCTCTCTGAGGCCACCTTTGCTACTCATGAGGAGAATCTCCCTGAAATTAAAATTCACACAACAGACCCAAGAGATGGAGTGACAGAGAGGCATACTGCCATGACTGAAGCCCATCTACCTCTTCTAGAACTTAACTAGGAGCTAAGAAAGTCCTCTGTGCTTCAGTAAGTCTAAACTGTATCGTGAGTTCATACAACTGAAAGAGTCTTGAGTACTAGCAACCCTGTCTTGCCATTTTCTTGTTGGTCCTTAATTTGCATACTGCAATCCAAGAAACACCCGTGTTTCTTTCTCCTCTGCCTGTATCTGACCATTTGATGTCATCAACTACTGACTTTAAACAAGTTTACATAGACATGTACAAAGTACACACCTGTAGATTTTGATACCTTAGCTAAGGACCTACCTCACAGCACCATGCTCATGGGATGGGGGTTAGGTGCAATTAGAAGCTTCCTTCACTGCAGTCCTAAAAGTCACTTGAAGAATTCTCCAACTTGACAACGCACACCAGCAAAAGCTCCTGGGAATAGATGACTTATACAAAAGTATAGGGAAGAACAGGCTTTGGAAGACATTTATGCATGCTACATATGGTAAATTTGTATAGCATGGCTGGCTTATACCAGAGGTTATACAATCATGCAAGATATCTTTAATCGCACATCATGTGATGAACATTCACCAAATACATAAGAGGACTTACATCTCTAATACAGTATACCATTCTAAATCAAATTAGAGGCTGTTTATCAATACAACAGAAAAAGAGGATATAAAGAAACTTGTCAAGTAGGAAAGTACATGGCACACTTGAGTTTGTCTGACAAAGATTCCATTCCTCCTGGAATAGTTAGGGCTCTGGGGTTATATACAAGTTTTGGTCTAGAATTCAACGTGGTTCCAAACCAAAATCCTATCAGCGATTTCTTGGATGCTTGTCAAATTAATTTGAAACTCATATAGAAGAGTTAAGTATCAAGAAAAAGTAAGAAAACTCTGAATTAGAGTTAACAGTGATATGGCTAACACAATATTGTAAATCAACTATATTTCATTAAAAATAAAAGAGTTAATAGTGAAGTGGCACTAAACTGAACAAAGACTAAGATGCAATGTAAGATCAATAATACTTAAGACAAAGTGGTACTAGTATAAAGCTAGACAAATAGATGAAATGGACCAAAACATAGGGGGCAGAAAAGTCCTACTATGTATTTAAACTTGGCTTATGTTTGCATAAAGAGAGCAAATCAGATTCCTCTCTGATATCATATTTGAAATTTCCAATAGATTAAAAATAACTATGAAAACAAAAGTTCAAAATTTTAAAAGTATAACTAAGTACATTTACTATGTTGGATTAAGTAAGATTTTTTAAAACAAGATATTAAAAATTCAACTATATTGAAATACAAAACTTGTATATGACAATAAGCAACATAATAAAAGTTGGAAATCGAACTGTGGACTGGGCAGCTATATTTGCTTTGCATATAATTCATAAAGAGTTAATATTGAACACAATAGTAAAGTAATGCTTAAATAGAAAAAGAACAAATAATAAAAATAAGTCACAGATTGGATAATCTGAATGGTTAATACATACATGAAATGATGTTCAACCACACTGATAATCAGAAAAATATCTATTAAACATCAAGGAGAGATGATATTTCAAACCCATCATCAGGTGACCATTAAAATATCTTGCAGTATCAAGAATTGGTGAGGATGTAGGGAAGTGGAAACTCTAATAGTGGTAGGAGAATACTGATACTACAATGTTGGAGAGCAAATTCTAATTGAGTAGCTGAGTGTTTCCCTATGACACAACCATTCATGCTTATAAGTATTTACCTGGGAGGAACTCTAGATCCAGGGTTATTGTTTAGCTGGCAAATCTGACACAGCATCTACTCTTGTTGTTCAGTATCCCATTCTGATGGGCTGGCAGCACTCGTGCTGCACAGATTGTTAAATATTTTGACTATCACTATTATATAGCAGTTAAACTGATTGACAAGATCTATATCTAACAATAATTTGATATTATTAAGTATATAACAAAACTTTAAAAAATCAAGTTGTAAAAGGCAAGTACATTGTGATAGTATTAAGGTAAAACGTCCAAAGAGAAAGGCCAAAACTACATATTGTTTAAGGAAACAAGCCATATATGACCACAGTACAAATGCATTAACAGATGAGCTAGAAGTACACTCGCCCACTTCAGGAATGTGACTACCTGCTTATGGAGCAAAGGAAGGAGATGGGATCGAACAAACAAATCTTCAAGTGCACATGGAATGTTTAACGTTTTCAATGAACATTTATTAAGACTTATAGAAAGGAACATGGTATTAAATTTTTCTTCATATTTTCTAGCATATTTGAAAGATTTTATAATTAAAAAAATATGGTAACTATAAAAAAAAAAAGATGAGGACTGAGCAACCTTGCATTTTTTACCTTGACTGAAAGAGAGAGATTTACTTCAGGGCCTCAATGTCTATAACTAGTCACACCTCCTGAGCTCAAAGGATGGCTGATTTTATTTTATTTTTTAAATTTATTTTACTCAAGTCGAGTTGTTTTACAATGTTAATTTCTGCTGTACAGCAAAGTGATTCAGTTATATATATATTCAATATACATATATATATATATATATATATATACACACACACACATACACACATTCTTTTTAGATTCTTTCCCATGATAGTTTATCACAGGATATTGAATAAAGTTTCCTGTGCTACACAGTGGGACCTTGTTGTTTATCCATTCTGTATATAATAGTTTTTACCTGCTAAAAAGGATGACTGATTTTAAATTCAATCATCCCAAATGGTAAACCAGTAGAATCATATTAATCACAGTCTGAAAATATAGCAACAGATAATATTTACACAGTAACCATGGACAATACCATGACATGAGTGATCCAGAAATCAGTATCACATTTGAAATGTCTTGGTTAAAGGTTTTCTACGGAACAATTACAACCAGCATCTCAACCAAGTTCATTCCAAAACAGAGACAAGTTCTCTAATATTTACTGTAAAATGTTCCAATTACAACTAAGAGTGATAATTAGGGGGGGAATGGAGCAAATGTTCTTAAAAGGAGAGAAGGGGGCTTCCCTGGTGGCGCAGTGGTTGAGAGTCCGCCTGCCGATGCAGGGGATACGGGTTCGTGCCCCGGTCTGGGAGGATCCCACATGCCGTGGAGCGGCTGGGCCCGTGAGCCATGGCCGCTGAGCCTGCTCGTCCGGAGCCTGTGCTCCACAATGGGAGAGGCCACAACAGTGAGAGGCCCACATACCGCAAAAAAAAAAAAAAAAAAAAAAGGAGAGAAGTCAGCGCTATATTTTTTTGTTGGTGTTATTTGTATTTTGTTTTGGTTTTGTGTGTGTGTTTGTGTGTGTGTGTGTGTGTGTGTGTGTGTGTGTATGACCTTTGGGTCTGGATGTGTCTGGGGGGCAGGGGAGCCCAGATTGGGGGCCGGAAGTGGTGTGGCTAAAATTCAAATCTATTACCTTACTTTCAACTTACCCATTTAAAACTATGTGAAGTGAAATTTGAAAATTCTTTCTCATTTTCCATCAGACGTAAATAATCTGTCTCTCTATTTTCTTCTCAAAACCTGGTCTTTAGCTCTGCAGAGCATTTCCTCAGGAGGGCTATAAAGTCTCTTGTCTTAAAAATGGAATATATTTCTTATGTGGCCCCAAGGCAAGTGACTACTATGATGGTTTTGCATCAGAGAAACCCTCTCCTCCTTTCTCTGACCCCCCCTGCAGTGTGTATTTAAGATAAGGATTCCATGTGCCCCTCCAGGATCATCATTTTTCACACTGCATTATTTCTCCTTCTGAAACCCTGTCTTCCTTGCTGGTCTCCTTTTCACAGCCACTAAATCACTTTTCTGTTACACTTCCATCCTCTTCACCTTCCAAAATGCTTTAGTTGAGGTGAGTCTTTACCTTGAAATGTTTTAATAAAAAACGAGGGAGGGAGACTAAAGGAACAGAGATTGATTTTGAGATACAGGTGGCAACACAACAGAAAGAGCAGATTGCTAAGGGTTATTTTTTGAGTAAGTACTTCTGAATTTTGTTCTATGAATACATATTCCACTCATTGCCCAAGATTTAGTCAAGCAACTCCCTGAAGGCTAATAAGAATTATAGCACTAGAAGCTGAGGGGTTCTATTAGAATTTTCTTGGGAGGGAGACATTTTGTTTTCAAACCTGCATTTTTCTGAATGAGTATCAGATTTCTGCAAATGGAAAGATGACCCCCGTTGAATTCTGAATGTTCTAGAGTCATGAAATTTTGAAAGGCTACTTTTGGTTTCTTCAGCCAGACTAAAGCATAACGCCCCACAGAGAGGTGAAAATGTTGAGGTGTGCATTTCCACTCTTTCGGCAAAGGGGCAGAAGTTCACAGCACAGCTATCAGGAGGTACCAGGAGAGGGCTGCCATGTGACTCACCATGCTGATTTCCAGTGAAGTTTCAGTACTGCTTAGCTTCTCTGAAATAACATCTGTTATTTGAACCATAAAACACACACACTGCAATCTTCCAGAAATTAACTACACACTGTTTTTACTCTCTTGTTTAATGATCTTTAATGAATCAATTAGAACAAAAAATAGCATTATGCAAGCAGAATCCAGAGAAGACAAATTAAATTTCAGCGACACAACATGAACTACTATTAATATTTCTTTAACTAAAACGACAAAAACCATTTGGACATTAATCCCAAAGTAATCAACAAACAGTCAAGACTCATTTTGGAAAAAAGTAAAACTCTGACAAGAATGAACTGCAGAACTGGAATTTTTCCAATATTTCAAAAAATAATTTTTATATTCTAGATCTTTGATTTTATCTGCATGGTAAATATTTTCTCTTGAAGTTGAGGAGGTAGAAGTTGCCCATATGGTTAGTTATATTGAATAATTTCATATACACACAATATATTTGGCATTTTTACTACACTGGAAATATTTATTAGAATTGAACATGCTTTGTATAATTTTAAAGTTCTACCCAACACGGGGCAGGAACACCCAGACATTCAATAAATATTTCCTGCATCAATGAACTCTGCACAGTGTTCAGAATCAAACAATTAATAGGCTAGCACTTAAAATCAGCTTGTCACCACTATAGGTGACCTTACCCAGGGTTCTTAGAATTATATTCAAATATTCCAAGGCTGGGGAGAAAAGTGTGCTCGTATTTAATCCCATAAATATTGTATGGTATATTTAACATGGACACAGATGAGCGCTAAGTCTCTGTTGTTAGCCTATTATTTTCCTCTTTGCATCTGCCCTGTCCCTTCCCCCAGTGTGTGGCTGCGTCTGCAGCAACTGCCATGCGTGGAGGCTCCTGGCTGCCAGTGTGGCAGCAGGCACCGGCCTCAGTGCTGTGACGTAGCTATTTAATGAACACAGCTTCTGTAGCTACTGTGTGAAGTACAAAAGGGTAGAACTGCCCCGGAAAAGGCATGGCTTGTAAAATGGAAGAAAAATGAACAAAATTTCTGGAAACAAAAGGCCCACACCTCCTCCTTCTCCCAAAGGCAAACATTAACTCTTTATGTTCTGCCAATCTAGAGGTTCAAACCAAAGGGTCCTTGCCATGTACTGTGTATTTTTTGAATCATGATCCTTGTTTAGTTTTTTTCCCATGTGGAAAACGTGTAAGGTAAAATTGCTCTGTGTAATATTACCCAAACTAAGCAAAGGTTTGTCTGCTGTTTGTTTATCCCTTTAGATTTAATAGAGAAGTCACATCAACTGTCTCCTTAGCATAACACAAACACAATATTGTTCAGTTGGGAAATATTCTCATCAGAAATAACCATGAGCAAAATGCGATGGCAGTGATGGAAACAGTGTAGCCCAGTTGTGGTTTTTTGCAATCTCAATGCCCCATTAAATTCCATGTTGAGGAAGGTCAATTCTTAGGATCTGTTACAACATGCAATAATCTATAATAATCAACATCAACTACTAAATTAGAATGTGAGCAAGTGGAAGACATATTAACTGCTAATATTTTCGGGGAAAAAAACAAAAACAGAAAACAAAAAAAATCCTCATCATTTCCACACTAGCAGTGTTGGTGATTTACTGGATAAGACCATCTACAATGTAATGGAGAAGGAAGAATCGAGTATGTATTTAAGGCATTTACAGAATCAGTGAACAAGATGACCCCGTGAATTCAGAAAGTCAAACTCTCCACTTCACATATGAGAACACTTGCCGAGGTGGTTGGTAGAAAAGTTCAGATTAGAACAGGTTATAGGTTATTCTTTGTGCACTCACATTTGACTGAGCTGAAGATGTTAGGTGAATTTTTTAAAACCCACTCCCCCCAACACATATATTATTTTCTTTCCCTTCTCCTATATTTTCTTTGTAATATTCCCAGGACCTAATACAATGCGTCTCACTAGTATGTACTAAATAAATATTGGCTGAATGAATAAATGAACAAATGAGTGAATGATCACAAACACACTTCTACACTATATATAATTGTTTTATGCTTGTTTCCAGGTGGTTATTGCTTCATATTTACTAACATTTCCACCTGTTCTTTGCTACTTCAGTTACTTTTACACCGCAACGAACACCTTCACTTGTCTGGTTTATTTCTTCCCTTTTGCTTGGCTTAGCTTAAATTTTCAGGAAGGAATTACCAGATCAATAGGAATGCACATTGTAATGACTCTGGATTATACAGCCAAATTACTTTCCCAAATAATTTTATTAATCTATAACGATCTAACAGCGTAGTAGCGGAATGGTTCCATCACAACCTAAACTGGAGTTAGTGAGAATCATGAAAAGTGAAAACCAAGTAAAAATTAATTGGAAATTACTTGTGCTTTGCATTTGGTTTATTTTATTGCACTGGCTATTTCTACATGTCTTTTTTTTCCTGTAATTGCATTTATCCTGTTTTGAGTTATATTTCATGTTCCTTAGTAACTTATGTGAAGACTTAGGTGAAGACCACCCCCCTCCCCATATTTTATAAGATAATCACATTCTTCCACACATTAGGCTTTAGCCATGAGGCGGAGGTCATGGAGGAGAAGCAGGACAGACTGAAGGTACACTTTCTTTTAAACATTTATAAAATATCCTGAAGTGAGATTCGTAGAAAATATAACCTACCTACAAACATAAGTTTAAAAATCAATAATAGTTCTCTAACAGTAAGACAAAGGATAAACAAAAGGAAAGCAAATGATAAGGATGTAATATGCATTTTCATATGTAAGTGTCAGATACAATTCCACTAGAAGGCATAACAAGGTTGGCAGATGTGTACATCGATATGCAATATCATCGGGAAGGTGACAGCTACAAATTCTGATGACACGCGTGTGTTTATTGGCAACTGAAATGCCAGCAGGGGCATTACTATTGGCGATGTGTGCAAATTTACAAACCAAGAAAAATTCTTTCAATTTGTTTGCTTGTTACATTCTTGGACAAGTCAGTAGCGATACTTAACATACGTGTGTGTGTAAGTGTAAGAAAGAGTTATAATGTAGGCTCAGATAATTTTAAACAGGCTTCTTATGACAATTTCTGGAAGAACAGGTGAAGGCCATGCAGACACAGGATGTATATGTGGCTAGATGAGGCTCTCATGCTTTGAAGGTTGTTCAGCATCCCTGGACTAAATGCTCTAGAGTCCCCCAAACATTATGGTGCCCAAACCACAAAATACCCCAACACATTTCTAACCACTCCCACCCCTGGGATGGTATAACTACTATTAAGAGCCACTGACAGAGAAGCTGGGGCTGGATAGAGGGAGGGAGTTTTAAAAAGAACAACTACTACGACAACTCCAGGGAATTACGGGAAGAGGAGAAAAGGGTTAAGACATTTTGTGTTCTGAGCTCTCTTCTATTCTTTTTTGCCCAGAGGAGAAAGTATTACATAGACAGAAAGGAAAGCAGAGGGGCCCAGTGGACCCAGGACCATGAAAGGAGGTGTGCTCCCAGACCACCCCAATCCCAATCCCACCTGGAAAAGACAACCCTGAAGCTAATGAGCAGCTCAGGTGGGTGGGCAGAAAGACAACCTGAGTTGAGCTTTCCTAAGTAGCCTGGGTTCCTCTGTAGCTTGGAAGAGAGCCTGAGAGGGGATGTACAGATGGGCCAAGAGAAGAATTAGGCTGGAAGAAGGGATCATCAGCAGGACAAAGTGGCCCTGTGTACCTGAGTGGGAGTCCCGGCTCATCTCAGGGAGGTTATAAAACTGGGGAAAACAGAGGCTGAACCAAGTCAGCAGAAAGAGCAGCTGGGCTCTGACCAAGCTGAGAAAGCACCCAGGCCACCAGGCCCACCAGCTATAGATGTCATCTGGCCACACATGCCAGCAGGGCATGCAGTGCCTAGGCAGACATGAGACACCCCTGCAAGAGAGGCCGGCTCGGGCCAGAGAACAGCATGGGGATGATGAAGGCACAGCCAAGATTCCCTACTGCTCCCCAGTGTCTTAAGGTCACATTGGCCAAACTGCTCTCCAGACAATCGGATACCATCTCAGAGAATTCAGGAGCAAAAGGACAAAGATACAAGATCTCTGAACATTCGTACCTGAAGAGCTTCAGTTTGTTACCCCCTCCTTCACAAAAATCCTCAAAATTTAAATTATTGCACTGAACTAAGACAAAATTGCTGAACAGAACCAAACTAAGTATTTAAATCCCCCAGGATTTAACTAAGTATTAAATCCTGTAGGACGGGGGGACATTAGATCAAATCATAGAAAAATTAAACATACACATTCTCTTTGTACATCTCAGTGTAACATGAACAAACTTCCAAATCTCATTAAATCATCTAGTTAGAATTTAATTCAGGGCTTCCCCTGTGGGCAGTGGTTAAGAATCCACCTGCCAATGCTGGGGACACGGGTTCGAGCCCTGGTCCGGGAAGATCCCATATGCCGCAGAGCAACTAAGCCCATGTGCCACGACGACTGAGTCTGCGCTCTAGAGCTCACGAGCCACAACTACTGAGCCCACATGCTACAACTACTGAACCTGCGTGCTTACAGCCCGTGCTCCGCAACTAGAGGGGCCACCGCAATGAGAAGCCCCCGCACCACAACAAAGAGTAGCCCCCGCTCGCCACAACTAGGGGAAGCCTGCGCGCAGCAAAGACCCAACGCAGCCAAAAATTTTTAAAAATAAATAAATATATTAAAAAAAAAGAATTTAATTCAATAATTAATCACTAGAATGTAAGCTCCATGAAGGCACGGATTTTACCTGATATTTTCTCTTTTGAGTCCCCAACACCAAGAACAAAGCCTGGCATGCAGAAGGTGCTCCAAAAATTAGTGAATAAATATTAATTTTAATAATAACAATACTAATAATTATATTAATAGCAATGCATATCTATTAAGCAATTTACATGAAGGGTATAGAATTGGAATAATCAACCCATGCCACCTCTCACCATGAAAGCCACATTTTAACCTCAGTAGTTCAACTGATATTCATCAGATTCTAACCCCAAATCCTTAAGCTATTCACTGTGAATGAAGTACAAATGCATCCTTAATTCATTTCAGAAGTTTATTTCAATTCAAATGATTAATTAAAATTAAATAAAATTTAAGATTTACTTCCTCAGTCACACTAGCCCCATGTGAAGTGGCCATCCAATGCCATATGTGACTGGTGGCTCCCATGGTGGGCAGTGAGCTCCAGAAGATAGACAAACATTATAGACCATTTCCATCACCACAAAAAGCTCTATGAGACAGTGCTGACTAGAGTGTAGTCACTTCCAGCCACCTCTAAGGACCCCTCCAAAGCTTCTTCCTCTTCAAAATATGGATGGTTGAGAGAAAGTGTTCCTCTTACATCTTGCAGTGCCTGAGAAAAGCTTTAAGTGTTACATTGGCTGATAGATACTTATTTGCAATTTCTTATGTGTTTCTCTCTATAGGAAGACTTAGGGATATTGTATAGTTGTTTATGTGTATATATGAACTTGCAGAAATCAGGAGCCTAATGACTCCATAGACAGTCATATTGGGAGGGAACATCATTATTTAATGGGATGATGAAAGTGACGGTGACTAAAATAAGGAGATTTCTTCATCTTTCCTTCAGAGCCTGCGCTGAGTCAGGTCAGGTCACAGAACTGGGCACAGGATGGGATGTGAAAAACAAATGCATGGAACAGCCACTGTGCTAAACTCCCACTCCACATGTGGGCTTCTCTTCAAAGGCAGGACTTCTCAAAGTTAATATTTTTTCACGGTATTGAAAAATACGACAATGCTTGACATGAAATCACGAAATTTTTTGATCCTCTGCATATAGAATTTATGGGATAAAGTAATGTATTCTGTACCCCCCAAAATCAAACTGTACCAAGCCTAATTTATGCTGTTTTTAAAAGTTCATTAAAAGTCAGAAGATTAATATCCTTATTTCCCCACTTGTGGAAGCCACTGCCCAGATCTGATGTACAATGCAACCTCCCTAAATAGGTATGTGTTACCAATTTTACAAAGACAGCTTTCTAAAACTGTACTTAAATTTTTTTTTTTAATTTAGGTTTTGGCACTTAAAGCGTAAGCTTTAATTATGTATGAATATCACTTACAAGAAAAACTCCACTGTACCAGATGCATAAGAATTATTAAATCAGTATATTTCTGATTTAAAACACAAATGTTATTCTAAATCTATTATTGGAGTTATATATGTGTTAAAAGCTAAGGACCACTATCATCTCAACAAGACTTTAGCTTCTCACCTTTTTTTTTTTTTTTTTTTTTTTTTTTTTGGTTTTGCGCGCCT
>NW_006792323.1:643327-668651 GCF_000442215.2 Lipotes vexillifer | reverse complement strand
CCCGCGTCTCCTGCATCGGCAGGCGGACTCTCAAGCACTGCGCCACCAGGGAAGCCCAGCTTCTCACCTTTTTGTTTTCAAATAAAGGCAGGCTAGAGTCCAAACAATAAGCCTGTCCTCCGCAAAAAAATAAAGGTTAAATGACTAAACTCCTAACTTCAGTTTCCTCATCTGCTGAATTAGAGTAATAATTGTATCCCCCTCACAGATTTGCTGTGAAAAATAAATGACATCATGCATGAAGATGACTGGTGTGGTACCTAGCATATCACAAGTTCTCAGCAGATGTCAGAAGTGGTGTCATTTATACGATCTCATCTGTTAGGTTCTGCTGTCGTCTTGGAAATGACACCCTCTGCACTGGGTACCACCAGATACTAGAGTCCAGGGGGCACTAGAGCCAAGGGTACAGAGAGCGCCCAGGTGGAGAACTGGTGAACAACAGAAGGTATCCCGCTGGACTGAATCTCACATTGATGGGGACATCACAGCTGTGGGCTGCCAGAACAAGAGCATCAGGAGCCAAAGAAACACACTTGGTGTCAGAGGCGTGGGTTCAAATCCCAGCTTAGACTGATGAGTTACATAAAGCAAAAAATTCAAGCACATTCCTCAGCTGCTCTGAGCCTCAGTTTCCTCCTGTATCACTTAGTTTAATGAGTGCTCAGCTCACAGGATTTTTAATAAGACTGGCTCACCATCTTTAAGAAAGTAGCCAGCAGGTGAAAGAAGGGCAGTTCTCGTACATGTCTATGAAAAGGGAGGTGCTCATTAGAGAAAATGGTTTGGGCATCCAGTGGAAAGTAATTCAGCTTACATTAAACTCACAAAGCTCCTGAAAAGTGTTCCTATACTGACTTGGAAACAGAGTAGGTGAAATGGCAGTCTTGATGGAACCATCTGAAATACAGGCTTGTGAACCAGAACTGCTCCATGACAAAGTATTTATAAGCAATGAGGAAAACATAGACTACGTTTCACACAACAGTCTGTTTTTCTACCTCAAAGGACTATCCTTTAAGTCCTCTCTACTCTAGTACTAAAATGAAATGCCTTTCTTACAGGTGTTAAAGTAGATGGTGACAAAGAAGCTGTGCATGTGTGTTTAAAAGACTTTACTAGAATTTATTTTAATCAGACACTGTGTTGCCTCAACGCTTTTATTTAAATTTACTCATCTGTGAAATTCAAAAGCCCAGTTTTGTACGATGAAAATCTGACTTCTCAGGGAGATACTGTGATCGATGTCATCACTACTGTGTAACCAAAATGACAGCAGCAGAAGCACCTTGGCTGTTCCATATCACCCCTCACAGACAACATTCAGAGAAACAGCTCTATGGGGTAGGTACTTTTCAGCATGTTCTTTTTATAGACAAGAAATTGATGATGCAAGGGAAATAAACATGCAAAAATGTGGCACCCATTTTTATATCTGTATAATATTTGTATGTGTAAAAATACAGGACTTCCCTGGTGGCGCAGTGGTTAAGAATCCACCTGCCAATGCAGGGGACACGGGTTCCATCCCTGGTCCGGGAAGATCCCACATGCCCCGGAGCAACTAAGACTGTGCACCACAACTACTGAGCCTGCACTCTAGAGCCCGCAAGCCACAACTACTGAGCCCACATGCGCCAACTACTGAAGCCCGCACACCTAGAGCCCGTGCTCCGCAACAAGAGAAGCCACCGCAATGAGAAGTTCGCGCACCACAACGAAGAGTAGCCCCCGCTCGCCGCAACTAAAGAAAGCCCACGTGCAGCAACGAAGACCCAATGCAGCCAAAAATCAATAAATTAATTAATTAAAAAGAAAATACATAGATTGACACAACTTCAAAAGACTTACCATTTATTATTTTCTATATTATTCAAAATGGATACTGTATTGAAATTACAAACCACTTTTTCTCTCCTTGTGCCTAAACAGGTAATTTTTTGATTATAGGAAGTCTTATTTTTTTTAAAAAAGTGGCCAAATATATTTAAAGTAACCGCAAACCTGCTTTGGCCAGTTGTTCAATAGTAATTGTGAGGCAGAACTTAAAACGTGCTTGCACGCTGGCGCCTGCCCTCTCTTGCTGTTCTTAGAAGCCCATGTGAATAAGCCCAGGCTTAGCCTGTGGAACGATGGAAAATACGTCACCCATGCCCAAGCCAACAGCCAATCTCCGGATACATGAGTGAGGCCCTAGCCAGCCCTGTCCACCACACTCCACCTGTCAGTTAACCACAGAAGGAGGCAGCCCATCTAAAATCAGCCAAATTCAACCCAGCCCAGAAAAACTTGTCCAGCAGAATCATGCGCTAAACGAACAGTTGTCAGTTGAAGTTACTACGTTCTAAGGTGGTTTATTATACGGCAAAATTAACGGATTCTTTACCCCCAAAAGGAACGTATGTTATTTTGTCATGAGAAACATGAGAACTGAAGTCTTAGAGAAAGAATTAAGATCTTTTACCCAGTCATTACCAGGAACATTGCTTCAGGGAACCCTTTTAATCTGATTTATGTGGTTAGTATATAAAGACAACTAGTCAAATTGGATAATGTGGCAGATGGTATCGGATTTATGCATATTTATGGAGCACATGTTTAACTGTCTATTTTGCTGTCCATCTTTTTGTCTCTCAAATAGATGATTACTCATAATAATTGTGATACTTTAACTGACGTGACACTCTAAACCCAGCTTCTTCCTTTGGATGCACTAGGAAAAAAAAACAAACCAAACAAAAAAAGCCACCAAAGCTCCAAAGAGCTATTCTAATTGTTTTACAGTTTCATTAGAAAACATCCTGTCTGTTATGCTTGCTTCCGGAAATTCTAATAATAGTGTTTGTTGCTACTGCTTAACTCCCCCTCAGGGTGTCTGCCTTTTACAGTTACAATTACAACTGGAAAGTCGTTCAACCACATGTTCACATCAATTTACCCATTAATTTATTTGACCTGTTAATCCATTAGTTACTCTCCCGGTAATCCATTAAACTGCTTAAAATAATATTTGCAGTCTCTAGTGTGGGATGCCTTTGGGTCAAAGATGATGAACTCAAATTATTAATGATGATGCTATTTTATTCATTTTGGAAACTTTGATAGTGCTATAAAGCATACTGTGAATGCCTTCTTAATTACATGACTGCAGAGGAGAACATAAAGGCCAGTGATAGGGCAATAACTCATTCTGAGGCTCCTACTATCACTCAGCCGGTTCATTCTGTACCTAGGAAAATATGCTGAAAGACACGTGTAAGTGGAGGAAACCATATACTTGGTGCAATCAGAGATAAATGGGAAGGGACCAGATTTTGCCCTTAAAAGATGACGGTGTGAGTTGAGGAGACAAATTTACAAAGCAACTCCTTACAATTCAGAGCAAGAAGGAAATCAAATACTGTTCTAGCAACTCACTAGAGGAAACACAGGGGCTTGAGCCGACCCAGGAAGCACTGAGGGATGATCCAACCTCTAATCCAAGGTCTTAACGATCAGACCTTACAGGATAGAGACAGATACTTTAAGGGAATGAATCCAGCCAAGGGAAAGAAAAGCAGATGGGCGTGGTGGCAACCGTGACCAACTACAGGGTTTATATCCTGTCAATGGTGGCAGCCACCACGTAGTTCTGTCCACTGCTACGGAGGACCATGAGCTGAACCACCAGATCTTCTGACTTTTCAAGATAATGTGGAAATCCATAACTATATGCAAAATCATTTGCTTCTGAAGTATTTGCAACTAACTCAATTTTTTTAAACTACACAAAGCAAATAAACCACATCAGTGGATTTACTCTTGAAGATAGGCAGTTGGTTTGTCACTTTCATGACAGAAAGCATTCATGAGCTAAGTATGGAAGAATGAAGTACAGTGAGTTCAGGGAAGAGTGTGGGTCAAAACAGTTGAACGGTGCAGGGTGTGATTAATTAATGGAACAAGCATCTGAGCTATATTAACACATTAAGGTCATCTGAGAAATATTTTCAACATTGATAACCAAAACAGTAAAAGCTGAGTTTGAATTTTGTTGTTATTGTTCTTTAAAGTGTAGCTCTGACTTTAAGCATCCCTGGTCTGTTAAGCATCTGCCCAATATCTTTCCTGCTCTGCTTTTTGTTAGACTTCAGAGAGAGGAGAGGCGACGAACGTAAACCAAGGTCAGACGCAGAGGATGGTAAAGTGACCCCTGACATTCCTGTTCTTAATCAGACCAAGGAGTGTGCTAAAAAAAACACACACTGAGTTGTGGAAACCATAACATATCACCAGGGAAATGAGAGAGCAGGATTGCTTAGAAATGCAAGCCACCTGCTGATACTGTACCCTCGATAGTAAGACACACATATGAATAGAAATCCCTGAGTCTTAAACTAACGCCCACCTCCTTTTTTGTCATTTTCCCAAAACTGTTTCTCCTAAGTGTTAGGTGGCCCCCCTCTGCCCTGCACCTCAGTCACCTTCAACCTCACTCCTGGGTGACCTAACACAGTCTCTCCTTCTCCGTCTGATATCCCCCAATTTGATCAAACACGTATGTCCGTTCTCTGCAATGAAGTATTAAAAATGTCATAGGTCAATGCCAAAGAACAATACTTGAATGACATTACGAAATAATGAAGAAGGCATTGAAAGGCAGAGGTGTCACTTTAGCTGTATTTTTCACCTCTCTGAATAAGTTTCCCAACTCACCCACCGTAATAAAGCCAAGCAGCCCTAAGTGTCTTTCAGTGCTAAGCCGTGCATTTTTTTGTAACACAAAACTAAAACATGCACTAAGACGGCAACACTAGTACCACGTTACTTTTCCTCAGGGCTCTGCAACTACAGATTCATTCACAGTTATCTTCCTTAATCTTCACAAGAAGATTATAAGGTGATATTATTATTGGTGGGGGGGGGAGTGAGGAAGCCTCGACTCAGCTGGCGTGACAACTCCAATAAAAGTGACAGAACCAGATAACTGTCACAGTAACAAAAGGATTTACTGAGGTTTTACTATGTAGCAGGCACCTTCTCAGCATTTGACATGTATTATTTCAATTAATCCTTATGACCCAGTGAGGCAGGGACTAAATGGTCCTCTTTTTCACAGTTGACACAACTGAGGTACAGAGAAGTAAAGTAACTAACCAAGGTCATCCAGTGACCTTTGGGGTGGTGGTGGAATTCAAGTGAACCATTTGCCCAAAGCCCACCCACTCCATGGCCATAAAATATTGCCTCTCCACAAGGCAAACTCTAGTTTCCTGATTCCAGATCTACTACCCTTTTAATTCTGCCCCAACTGTTTCACTCACAAACCTGAAAGACAAAAGCTACTACTTTTTCCATAGATTAAGAGAGGATAGGTCATTAGCCTTCCTCAAAATGACTCCAGTGAAAATATTTCTGGCTCCAAACATTATGAAATTGTGTTATGCTTTGGCATGACCACTCTACTCCAGGATTTGGGATTTCTATATTTATTTTTACATTCTCCTGGGCACCCCAAAGAATGCAAATACCTGACAAAAATACATTCAATAAACGAAAGTGGAAAAATGAGGGGAGCACACCTATTGGTGTTATGAGACCTGAACCCTCACTGGAGGTGAGTCTAGTCATTATGGCCATGAGAGGTCGAGCAGCCAACATGGAAAGGAGAATAATTCATTACATGAGACACAGTTTCTATAAATCAGAACTTAATTCCAGTTCTGTCCTTAGAATCAAAGGGCTGCACCTTCACAAATACCTTTCCTTGGTAATACTTCCTATCACTACAAACAACTCAGAAGGGAGACCAGTACAAATGAGCACCTACCTATGTGCTGTTAGCAAGGAAACTGCTCACCACTTCCCCACTAGACCAAGGGTGCCCAAAGTACTGCTGTCACAGAACTCTCCTGAATACCAAGGGAGGGCATTACCTTTGCAGACTTCAGTGACAATGTGCAGGCTACGTGGCAGAGAGAAGACTGCTAGGGTGCCCCTCTACACATCCCCACATTTGCACTGAAGCATTCACCAGATTAGCCAGTGACCACTCTCAACTTCAACAGCTTGTGGGCACCATCTCGTGGGGAGGGCATACACAAGCACCAACATATCCATATGCACCAACGTATCCACACACCATCTACAGCTCCTCTCTTTCACGTGTTCAGAATACTCTGAGCCAGCCCTCACCAGTCTTGGGTGTGCTTTCAGAATCTAAAGTTTTCTAAATGTTAAAAAGGACTAGAATGTAAAATGGGGATCGAGAGCAGTGGTCTGATAAAAGAGTTTCTCTGGCAGCCAGGTACCGAAAGGAAGATTCAAGAACAGTTGCAAGAGATAAATAATAACGTTATTCCAAAGCTAATGTTTCATGTGACATATGCAGAAAAAAGAGGCTATTTCTCTTAATGACGTTTAGCAATGAACAGTCTCTTCATTCTCTTTGATTTGTAAATTTCTTTAAAATATCAATCACTCTAGGCACAGCCTTTATCTAACCAAATAAGCAGAAAACATTCCCACAATTCTAACCTTACTTTTTTTTTTTTTTTTTACAAACGAAGGAGGCCTGATTGTACCCTATACAATACATGCAGGGGGAAAAAAAAATCAACGTTTTGTAGTTGGGTAGAAACTCAATTTGAAAGGACTTTGGTGATAAAAGTGGGAGAAAAAGCAAAAAGGAGAAAGGAAGATGTTATTAAAGAAATTTTCCTGGTCCGTTTTCTTCTGTTCAGGCATCATTTGTCAGGTATGGAAGCCCTCTGCTGGTCAAGATTGTATACAAGGCCCTTTACCAGAACTCTGGAAAAGACTTTTTAAAGAGAAAGTAAAGATTTTTTTTTTTTCTTCAAAACTGCAGTCAGACTTGTCTCTGAAATCTCTTTTAAAGATTAATTAAATATTGATTGAGCCTCAACAAGTTGTTTTGTGAAAAGAAGAGAGTCGTTTATTCCAGGCTCCTACTGTTGCCAGGTGCATTTCTGTAACTGAGACTGTGAGCCACACTCTGGTGGGGAGCACACCCGCACACGGACTAGCTCCTCTCCTTTGGTGTTAGGAAGTGTTTCTCATCCTTAGGACTCGTAGCTTTGGCCAGGTTTCTTGATTCCCCAAGGCAACTACGTTTTCCAGGATTTGGAGGGTTTCGTTCTAAAAGTTATTCTGCTTCCTGAATTTGGTTCATTAAGCAAATAATAGTCATAGTGTAATGGAAAATAATCTCATTCTGAGAGGAGGCTAAAGTCAAGCTAAAGCAGGCAGGAGAAGGCAAATGAGATCAAGAAGCCATGAGCGTGACAACACGGAGGGGGAGTCATTAGGCCCTAATGCTTTGGATACAGCACAGCTGACCGAGAGCAAAAATAGATGAGTTCCCAGTGCTTTGCCCCTGTGACAGCCTCCTTAATTAATTCACTGGCGTTTATATATTAACGTGCTTCTTTGCTTGATGTTGCAAAGGAACTTGCCTAGAGCTCACTCCATTTCAAACAGCCAAGGGGTCACGGAGAGAGCCACCAGGCCCTGTGGAACAATACAGAACTTCCCTCTATTAAAGAAAAAAATAAACAAGAACAATGGAAAAAACAAAATTTAAGGTACCTAGAAGAGAAACTCACAGGGTGTTAAAATGCATGGTTCATTAGTAGGCACAAATTACTGATGCAGAACAAAAAAGAATAGATAATGAAGGTTGTAGAGCTCAGCAGCCCGGCTGAGGGGGTGAAATTATAACTGCACGTTATTTAACCTTCTGTGAATCAGTTTCTCATCTGGAAATGGGGATGACAACAGAATGCACTTTACAAAGCAGCTGTGAGAATTAATGAGTTAACACAAGTAAAGGGCTCAGAAGAGTACCTGATACACAGTAGTAATCATTTATATTAGGTAGTACCATCAAAGGCAGTGGTTTTTAACCAGGAGTGATTTTGTCCCAGCAGATACTGGACAACATCTAGAAGAATTTTTGATTGTTGTGACTAGGGGTGCTACTGGAGTCTAGAGGGCAGAGGCCAGGAATGTTGTTAAATATCCCACAATGCACAGGACAGCCCCCCAACAATAAACAGCTATCTGGCCCCAAATGTCAATGGTGCCAAGGTCAGGAAACCCTGACCTAAGGATATAATTTAAAAGACTACAGATGAAATAATGCCATTCGCAGCAACATGGATGGACCTAGAGATTATCATACTAAGTAACTCAGGCAGAGAAAGACAGATAACCGTATGACGTCACTTATATGTGGACTCTAAAAAATAATGTAAATGAACTTATTAACAAAACAGAAATACACTCACAGATACAGAAAACAAACTATGGTTACCAAAGGGGAAGGGAGGGGGAGGGATAAAGTTGGAATTGGGGATTAACATGTACACACTACTATATATAAAAGAGATGAACAAGGACCTACTGTATAGCCTAGGGAACTATATTCAATATCTTGTAATAACCTATAATGGAAAAGAATCTGAAAAAGAATAGATATATACATATATGTATAACTGAATCACTTTGCTGTATACCTGAAATGTTGTAAATCAACTATACAACAATAAAAAACTAAAAATTAAAAAAAAAGACTCTACGTGGAACACAAACCCATTATAGGTCTCTCTCTCACAAACACATACACTTAACTTTTAGAAAACCAAACACTTTGTTTTTGTAGACACTGTTAAGTGCATGGTGTTCTGAAGCCTAGATCAGGTTAACTCTTAACTTGATAGAGACGGTTGTGTGTTTTGCTGGTGGCCAAATGGCCTCTGGGAGCGCCAGTTTCCTGACCACCTCCATCACCCCGTGCTCTGTGGTGGTCCCTCCTTTCCCACTCTCTGAGACACCTGGAGCATCATCGGGACTCTGTGCCCCCACCGCCCTTCTTATAGTGTGGCAAGCTGCATGGAATCCTTCTCTCCAAATGACCTGAAAATCTCGGATGATTTGTCCCACAGAAATGATGAGTTATTACCTTTATTAGTAGAGGGCTGCTTGACCTAAAAAAATTAATTCCACTTTTACAAACTCTCTCAGATACAGAAAATGTCCAATTGTAATGTGATTTATCAGTTTCATCATCAGTTAATACCCACAAAGCTGAGTGATGAAGCCATGAGTTCCTGTTAGGATGATTTCAGTGAGAACGTGAATATGTTACTTCCAAGTTATTCATGGCACAATATTTGCACAATGTTTGTTTTTGGTCCGGAAAAAGAGGGGAAAATTAGAGCTGTTGTATAACTATCCTAGCAGGGAGGCTCGCACAGTAGATGCTCAATAAATATTTATTTATTTAACAGCAACCCTCAGCTCCTACTTATCATTAAAATTTATAACAGCAAAGCAGCTTTTAAACATGGAATACTGCTTCACAGTCTTCAAAAATGCTTCCTCAGTTCCCTCCCCATTTAATAGTTTTAACAAGACATATTTCATTGAAAACATGAGAGAAGCTAAGTTATACCCCCCTTCCTGCCCCCTCCAGGGTCCACTGCTTGCTACTGTCAAGATTCCAGAACCTACTTTCTTTCGCATTTTGGCTTTTCTGCTCAGCGTTCCAATCCCACCAACATATTTTACGTTGATGTCAAGAAGACCCCTCCTATAATCATATTTTACTCCACGTTTTAATAAAAAATAGTCAGATTGATAAGAATTTTATACCATTAGCCTCCAAATATGTAGAAACAAGAAGTGTTATGTGACACACCAAAGTGAAAAAAAAATTCAAAGCTCTAATGCTCAACAGGAAGTTGCAATTTTCTATTCTTTTCTACAGTCTATGGTTATAGCTACAGTGTCAAAAATCATTTCATCCACAGCATTTTATTTTGGGTCTGTTTCAATAAGGAACAAGAGGTTGCATATTCAAATTTAGTGTCCCCAAAAGGCAGCCACAATTTTCTGTCTCACCTCCTCTGACTTGCTCTGCACCTGAGCCCAGTATGTGTATAAAAAGTGTGTAGGGTCACATCACGTGCAAACACACACACACACACACACACACTCTCTCTCTCTCTCTCTCTCTCTCTCTCTCTCTGACGGGACATCTAGTCAATTGAAAAGAAAGAATGGAGCTCTTCAAAGATTGGGAGAAAAACCTTTTCAGTGGAATATTTTGTGTGTGGAAGTCAAACTGTTTTTCCCAGGAACACCTCTCAACATTTACGAAAGCCATTGTGATGCATAACTTACCCTAGCAGATTGTACTAGCACTGATAGATTCCTAGAACAGATGAATTTCATAAGAGGCATGTCAATAACAATTCGAAGGCAACCTTCAGGTGCTCAAAGATTGGTGCGCTAAAAATTCCAGTTTAAGTATTAGACGAGATTTTCCCCCTCAAAATAGGAAGCCCTAATGCCATTATAACTACCAGGAGGTATGCAGGTGCAGAACAACCTTAAAGGGAAAAACGGTAGATAATGAATTAGAGAAAGCCATCTCTATGTGCTCAGTACCACCTTTCTCTTGCTGTGACCCATGGATCACTCAGTGTGGGAACCACTGCTTTTGAGGTTCTGCCACTATCTTGGGACCTACGGGCAGACTATGACCCAAATACCAAATCCAATTATCAACTGCCTAATCTTGGATAAGTGTCCTAACTTCTCTGAACATCCATTTTTTAACTGTAAAAGTAAAGATAATAATGTTGATTTTATAGGGTTTTGTGGGGATGAAATAGACAAATACAAATAAAGGGCTTGGAACATAATGGTGCATTCTCCTCTCTGCCTTGGTACCCTTGTTGCTTGCTTCTCACCTCTTTTTTTCTGATAAGCATAAACCGAAGAGCTCACTGTCAAATTATTCTGTTTTTCTTTTTAATCCCAGCCACATTTTTGACTTAAAATACTCCTAGAAAAGACATGAAAAATCTTCATTGCAAACTGCAGTGTAAGTCCAAGGAAGTGACTATATGGGGTTCATGGCCGAAAGACCTTATCCCACTGGGCATTAAGAAACATGTTACTAACAAATCTCAAGTTTATGAACTCAGGACTCTGTAAATTCTCTTAACTTAAACACATGCTTGGTGTCTTTGCAGACTGGCAGTCTCCATGAGATTTACCCCTCATTGTGTCATGCAAATAACCCTGAGTATGGACATTCTAGAAGAAACACCAGGAAAACTTCCAACCAATGGAAAAAAGAAAAAAAGAAAACCTAAAGGGAGCAGCATGCATTTTTAAAAATCAGGGTGTAAGAGAATTTTAATGACTTTGTTTTTTGTTTAATTAAATTGCCTTTATGATCACTTTGGTAGACATCTGGGAACCAAATAACTAATTAAGAACAGAAAGCAGTTTTCTCTTTGCCTTTACTAAAGGGTATATAAGGAGAATGACTTGTGAGTAAATTATTAATTCTCAGGTTGACTGAGTGCTTCCTGATGGCTGAGGAAACTTTCTACGTTTTGTCCACTTGTAACTGGACCCTCCCCCAGATTGCTGATTGAACTTCAGATGGACACCTGACGCAAGAGTGCCAACCCATTGTGGGCCACGGCCCTGAGCTATGCTAGCAGAAGAGCATGACAGCTTTCTGGCGCTGCCTTGGGTCAAGAACTGTCGTCTGCTTCATACTCCCTGAGTCTGCAATGCACAGTGGCTCTTATTCTGGAGTCCCTGTCTCCCTAACTTCCCCACACATACTCCTGTGATTAACTATCCTTTATCTGAGATACCTTGAGTGGCTTTCCTTTTCATACAATCAGATACAAATTGAAGCAGTGACTGTAAAGATTTCGGAGGATGAACAGCCAAAGTAATCCTGAGAAAGATAAGCGGAGCTGGAGGAACTAGGCTCCCTGGCTCCAGGCTATACTACAAAGCTACAGTAATCAAAACAGTATGGTACTGGCACAAAAACAGAAATATAGATCAATGGAACAGGACAGAAAGCCCAGAAATAATCCCATGAACCTATGGTCAATCTATGACAAAGAAGGCAAGAATATACAATGAAGAAAAGATAGTCTCTTCAATAAATAGTGCTGGGAAAACTGGACAGCTACAATGTGAAAGAATGAAATTAGAACATTCTCTAATATCACATACAAAAATAAACTCAAAATGGATCAAAGACCTAAATGTAAGGCCAGACACTATAAAACTCTTAAAAGAAAACATAGGCAGAACACTCCATGATATAAATCAAACCAGTATCTTTTTTGGATCCACCTCCTAAAGTAATGAAAATAAAAACAAGAATAAACAAATGAGACCTAATTAAACTTAAAAGTTTTTGCACAGCAAAGGAAACCAGAAACAAAACAAAAAGACAACCCACAGAATGAGAGAAAATATTTGCAAATGAAGCAACTGACAAGGGATTAGTCTCCAAAATAAACAAACAGCTCATACAGCTCTACATCAAAAAAACAAACGACCCAATCAAAAAATGGGCAGAAGATCTAAATAGACATTTCTCCAAAGAAGATATACAGATAGCCAAAAAGCACATGAAAAGATACTCAACATCACTAATTATCAGAGAAATGCAAACCAAAACTACAATGAGGTATCACCTCACACCAGTCAGAACGGTCATCATCAAAAGGTCTACAAACAATAAATGCTGGAGAGGGTGTGGAGAAGAGGGAACCCTCCTTCACTGTTGGTAGGAATGTAAATCGGTATGGCCATTATGGAGAACAGTATGGAGGTTCCTTACAAAATTAAAAATAGAGCTACCATACGATCCAGCATCCCAGTCCTGGGCATATATCTGGAGAAAACCATGGTTTCATAGGATACATGCACCCTGATGTTCACTGCAGCATTGTTAACGACAGCCAAGACACGGAAGAAACGTAAATGTCCATCGACAGATGACTGGACAAAGATGATGTGGTACATATATACAGTGGAATATTAGCCATTAAAAAGAATGAAACAATGCCATTTGCAGTAACAAGGATGGACCTAGAGATTACCATACAAATTGAAGTAAGTCAGAGAAAGGAAAATATCATATGATATCACTCATATGCGGAATCTAATTTTTTTAAAAAATGATATAAATGAACTTATTTACATCAAATTTATGGTTACCAAAGGGGAAATCTGGTGGTGGGGGGGGGGAGAGGGATAAATTATGAGTTGGGATTAACATACACATATTACTGTATATAAAACAGATAACCAAGAAGGACTTACTGTAGAGCACAGGGAACTCTACTCACTATTCTGTAATAACCTATATGGGAAAAGAATCTCAAAAAGAATGAATACATGTATATGTATAACAGAATCACTTTGTTGTACACCTGAAACTAACACGACATTGTAAATCAACTATAACAAAATTTTAAAAAATAAAATTTAATTAAAAAAAAGATTTTGGGGGAAAATAGACCTAACAGAATCACCCAGAGAGTAAATTTTTAAATTATATTAAATTCTAGAATGAACCAAATATAGAATTATTTTGATGGATTATTCTTTCTGCAGGGCATAGAAGGAAAAACTAACTATAACTCTGTGAACTCCAAGCACTTAATTAACCTGATCAAAAAATAATTTTTATCTTATGTTTCATTTGACTCAAGAATTACTTTATTATTAAAAGCCAAATTTCTCTGTTGTTAAGAGCTAAAAGCATTATGTATAACATTCTCATCCTCTGAAAGGTTAAACGTACAACACTTTCTGGACCCGTATTAAGTGTCAAACCCTGTCCTAGACACTGTAAGTAGAGAGGAAAGGAAAATTCTGCCCTTCCAGTTATTTCCCTTTTAATGTGAGATAAAGACATGCATACAGACTATCATATTTCTGAAAAAATTTGAATGTCTTGACAGATGTATGGAAGCACAGAGGGGGCAAGCAACCTGGCACAGAAGGGGCGTGGGCTGGGGGTCCTTAGAGGAACACTTCATGGAGGAGGTGATAAATACTGTTGGCCTGGGAATGAAGAGCATGTCCAGCCATGGAAAGTGTCACGGGAAAATAGGGGAAATAGTTTGGGGTAGGTGGAGCAGGATTCCACGAGAGTGGGAAAAATCTAATGAAGATGAAGAGCCTTCTCTGACATTTACAGGGATTTCAAATTTATCCTGGGGTGTGAAAATGGAAAGAATGAAGGATTTGTTTGAGATCATTCTTATGCCGGTGGTATGGAAGGTGGATGGAAGGAGCCAAGCCATGTTTAGGGATTTCCCTATAATTGTAACCAGGTAAGAAATAACTGAACCCAGAGTGAGGCAGTGGAAGCAGAAATTATGAAGAAGACACAGATGAGGCATTTAGAAGATAGAACAGGCAGTATTTGGTGACGTTAAATATACAGGTGCAAGAGAAGATTACATTTAATATGATTCCCATATTTCTGTCTTTGGCAACTGAGTGAAAGATGGTACTATTTTCTGTCTGCCAGACACAAGCAGCCACAGGAGCAGATGAGCAGACACGGAGGAGAGGAAGGAAGAGCTTAGCTCTGGTTCAGCCCCGTTCAGTTTCGCTTCCTAAGACAGTGGTTTTGGGCAAACCAGTCACGTTGCAAAGAAATGTTGATTATTAATAACATTTCTTGTTAAAAAAAAAAAAAAAACACTTGAGTCTCAAGAGCAGGGTAAAGGTTGAATTATCCAAATTGTCTTTGGAGATCAGCACATTAGTTTATACATGCTGTAACTTGTCCATACCAAAGGCTTTACCTTGATTTCACTTTGCCCATGTGATGGGTGAATGAGCTGGGCTTAAGTCCAATAAAACTGATGGGCAAATTGCTAACGCAAAGCAATGAAGACTAAGCACAAAGAACTCCTAAGGGGATATAAACTTTTGGTGAGCATGTGAGAAGAATACAGCTTAGTTTAGAGCCAGAAAACTAGAGCCATGGTCTTATATCTCTATGTACGAAATGAGGCCAAATTTGAATAAATTATCTGGAAAATTCTCACAATTAGCAAACAGTTTTGCTTGAAAGCTCCAAATAATCAAGGTGTGAGGTGTGCCTGTAGCCTCATACTATCTGGATAACAATTTTGTTTTCTCTTATCCTGTGAGTGAGCATAGCTTTCCTCAGAACCAACCTTTTCTCTTCCTCTTCACAGTTAATGGTGTGTACACCGGACTTTCCTCTTGGCCATTTGCTGACTCTCCAGTAGAATGCTGGCGCCAACTGGGAGAACATTTGAGGTGTTCTTTCTGGTTCCACGGGCTGACAATTTTGATGGGCCTGTTTTCAGCCAAAGATTCCTCAGTAATATTAATAAAACAATTAATAAAACAGTTTTGTTAAAACTGGAAGAAGCTCTGGTTTTAGACCTCTTAAAGAGGAGCAAATAACATGTTTCTTTGGGTTTCCAGGGCGTTGAGTCCCTTTCCTATTGTCATAGGGAAGACTAAATCTGACTCCATATTGGATCTGTTTCTTTTACCTCAGCATCTGTAGTCTACTGCTTTTGCTTCCCGTTAAGAATGCTGCCTAGAACCTGAAATATACAGAACCCCTTCTCAAGGCTCTGACCTTTAAGGCGATAACATTTTTCCATTCATATAGAGATAAAAAGTTGCAGAACAGAGAATAACTTCTGTCTTGTTGGAGGTTTAGTCGTGACCTGACCTATGTGGACAGCTGAAGAACAAAGGATTCCTGCACCAAGAAGTTGGTAACAACCAACCACACCCCTCCCTCACCTGGCCTTTAAAATGCTTTGCCGAAACCCTTCGGGAAGTTCAGGATTTTGGGGGGCAGGAGCCACCTGTTTCCTTGCTTTGTCCTGCAATTAACCTTTTTCTGTTCCAAACTCCGACATTTCAGTTTGTTTAGTCTCACTGTGTGTCGGACACACAAACTTGTGTTCAGTAACACTATGATTCAGGGTCCCCTAGAACACAAGCCAACACTTCCCAAAGGTGCTGTGCTCTACGTAGGAGGTAGTGTGGGCTTCGGTGCTGGTTTCTGTAGTGCTCTGTCTAGACCCTACTTTAGGAGGGGCACTCACCACCCCTGCTGCCTGAAGTGCTGTCTGCTGTCAGCTTGGCTGAGGCGGCTCTGGAGATCTCTCTCAGCAGAAGAGAGACACCTGTTCACATGTCAGTCCTCCTCCACAGGGGCAGCCAGCATCTAACGGCCTACTGGTGTGGAGGATGAAGATCCAGCCCCTTGGCCTCAATTCTGGGTAAGCCAAGAGAACCACCCCAATGGCAGAGCTCATCGAGGGGTTTGGCTGAGAACCACATCTGCTGTTGCAACTGTATTGAATTCCTTCTATCCGATCCAGCTTTCCTCATTCTGTCACAGGTATAGATCCCAAGGGCACTTTGCAATAAGCTTCCAGTGTGTAAATATCCAGCTGATAGTCTGTTTCCT
The DNA here is from genome assembly GCF_000442215.2 of Lipotes vexillifer. NCBI lineage: Eukaryota > Metazoa > Chordata > Mammalia > Artiodactyla > Lipotidae > Lipotes > Lipotes vexillifer. The sequence goes on along the minus strand of NW_006792323.1, from coordinate 652,336 downwards.
GGGGAAGAACACTAAGTCCACTTCCTAAATTGTTGCATGACCTGTAACCATGATCAGTCACCGTAATGTTACGAAGAGCCAGCAGATCAGCCTTCATCAGAATTGAGACCAAGTTACAGATATATTCACACATGTGTCATCAGTTAATAATTTTTGACCAACAGTTGTCCTGTCTGTGTGTTCTTCCCTGGGTACAGTTGCAATCCAAGAATTATAGCTGGGATTACAAAATGGGAAGCAAACAGCTTGGGGCCAGGTTTTCAGATTCTGGTTTCAGAGCTAGGTGGAATTCGTTTGCAGTTCGTTTTCACCTTGTTGAAAACCAGCCTCAGGAACTCCAGACCATTAAGACATGAGTGCTAACTCTTCTTCATAGGAAGGTGGTTAAAAAGAAGGTTCAGTCACAAATCCAAAACACCAGCAGTTACTGAGTGCCTTCTGTATATCAAGCCCTTTACATTTTTTTCCATTTAGTCAGGAAAACAGACTTACAATAAAAATATTGTTATCTCCATTTGACAAATGAGAAAGTTGAGATCCAAAGATGTTTCCAATTATTATCTTCATCGTCCTCCCTCTTCCCTCATCCTCTTCAGAAGAAACATGTCTCTCTCTTTTATCCTAAAAATATTTCCTTTTGCCACTTCCCCCGGACTTGGAGAAGGGCCCCAAATTCTGCTCCATTAGCAGTAACAGCTCTCTCTCCTTTCTTTCTCACATGGCCTTTCTGTAATGGGGTGGACTGGAAAAGTCACTTGATAACATGTCAGCATCCCCAGGTTCTAGATTCTTGGAGTTGTCATAGTTATAAAACTTTGAGCAAATCACAACCTCTCTGCACACTGTGAAATGAAGGAATTGAATCTGTTCCGTGATTTTCTAAAGCTGCCCCAAGGAGCACATCCTGACTTCTGATTTCTTCGTGATTTCCTGGGCAGAAGCACAATTTAGGACTCCGTTGCTGTTTAACGGCCCATAAAATGGGGTCTGATTTTTCAGGCTGTCAGAGGTCACACTGTAGAGGAAATAATAGCTCTGAGCCCACGTTCGAACCTATTTATTCTTCAGAGTCCTTTCTGGAATCCAGACCAGTGGGCACGTGCCATATTTTAAGATGAGTTTTCAAGGTCCCATCTCATTATCATTTTATAAAATGTGTAGATATATCTGCTGAAATTGCCCATTGTCATTTTAAGAATCAAGTGGACTTGATGTGTTAGAATATCTGGAATTAGAAAAATACACAGAGGTGCCCAGAAAAAGAGTAGGGACAGAAAGCAGTGAGGCAGGAAAGTCAGGGGTACATGGAGATGGAAACAAGAGATGGGGGAGGGGTTGATAAGAAGAAAGAAGGAAAGGGAGAAACAAAGAAGTAGGAAGTAAGGAAGAAGAGGATGTCCCTGTGCTTCAGCGGTTAAGATGTCGCTCCCAATGTAGGTGATGTGGGTTTGATCCCTAGTCTGGGAACCAAGATGCTGCATGCCACACAGCACAGAAAAAAAAAAGGAAGAAGAAAAGGGAAAAAAACTGGTCTGAGTACAAAAAAGGACAAAACAACTGATGAAGCCCTAATTTAGTGTAAAATAAAGAAACCTGAGTGGTCAGCTGTCTACGTCCTTCCCCCAGCACTGGTAGTGCCTTTAACCTCTGAAGAAAGTTAATCTCCTCGACAAGAAGTCAAGCAAGAATCGAATGGGCGGAACACATCACAGATGTGATAATAAGAAAAAAGCTTTGGAAGAGGAGTGGAATGCACAGAGTGGGAGTAAAGCAAAGTGAGTTCTATGTTTGATTTTGACAGAAGAATTGTTTTTGAAAAAAAATCTGTAATTTCCTAGGCACAAAGCCCTCTTCTGACATATGAGATCATTTATCTACTATCTCTTCAGTGCCTATCTATCATCTAGCTATCCATCATCTAGTTATCTCTATGGCAACGATCACCACTGCACGGAGGTGTTTTGACACCCCAGAACCTAGCTTCCAGAGCAGGGATCTGTCACCTGAGGTGAACACATTGCAAAGGAAGTGTTCTGGGGTCCTTTCTTAAATGCACTGGCGTTTCCAAGGTAGCGTTTCCGAAGAATGCATTGCTTAGCATTGTAAAGTGAGGTCCTGGCTCTTCAAAGCAATTGTTACTAAGATGTTTCCATTTATTTTAGAAAATAAATCAGGTATAGATTGCTTCTGCAGGTTTGGCTTCCTCATTTTCTCTCTCTCTCCTTTTTCTCTTTTGAATACGCATTCCTTCCTCCACTGAGCCTGCTGGCAAACTTCCAAGGATTTTTATCAAATGTTCTGGGGAATGAATTACTCATTTTAGGTTATTTAAATGAAAGAGATGCATAATACCACTTCACATTCAAATTTCATGAAACCCTGCCCATGACCTCTTTTATCTACATGCATCTATATGCTCTCAAACCCCAGCTCACCCTTTCTATGAGCCTCTCCCTGGAAGGGACGACACCTAAAACGGAGCTCACTGGACACTCAACAATCAAAAAGATTTTTTTTCTGGCCACAATTCATAGTTTCAATATTATATATTCTTTCATAATTAATGTGCATTGTAAGCTATGCTACATCTCTAAATTACACAGCTTCTGATGCAAAAAAAAAATAGTTTTACTACGTAACTTTGTTACCTTTTAACATAACCTAATGAGTTGTATAAACAATTTAGAGAAATTGAGGACTGGGTTTAACGTCTTCGTAATGAACCCATCAGGAAGAGAGGGAAGAAAGAGGGCAAAAGGAGACAGTGGGAGAGAGACCGGCTTCAAAAGCAGGTACAAAGAGCAGTCTTCCATAGCCATTCATTGGTTTAATTAATGTTTATTAAGCACCTACTGTGCCAGGCACTGGGCTAGAGGCCAAGGGAGAGCCAAGCCCGCACCATCTTGCCCTTATGGGACTTAGAGAGGAAGCCACTTGAACTCAAAGAGTGAAGTTAGGACAGGGTGGTAGTGGAGAAGAGATGCAATTTGGAAAAAGAAGGCCTAGAAAAGCATTCGAAGGAGGTTCAAAGACAAGTTTAAAAACCTCAGGAAATGTGTGTGCATTTCATTCTGTAAACCTGGGGGAAAACTCATCCAGTTAATATACAATGAAAATATTATTTACAGTACATTTCCCTAATCATTGTTTAAACCACTGAAAGAAGCAAATGCTACTTTTTAAAAAGGAAGGTTATGGACAAGGCTGAATTAGCTGTTTCTGTCTAGGTAAACAGATGATAAAATATTTTGATAACCACCCCTAAATACAAGGTCAACTGCAATGCATTGCCTACAGCAAAAGTGTATCACCATGTTTCCCATATTTCAAATTTATTCTCTATAGGAAACCGAACATGAGTCAAATCCCACTTGGCTTTACCTCTAAGGTTAAATGAGAAATTGTTGGGGCTTCCCTGGTGGCGCAGTGGTTGAGAGTCCGCCTGCCGATGTAGGGGACACGGGTTCGTGCCCCGGTCCGGGAAGATCCCACATGCCGCGGAGCGGCTGGGCCCCTGAGCCATGGCCGCTGAGCCTGCGCGTCTGGAGCCTGTGCTCCACAACGGGAGAGGCCACAACAGTCAGAGGGCCACGTACAGCACAAAAAAAAAAAAAAAAAAAAATTGTTTGCCCTGAATATTTTCATGAATGTGAATGAGAGGAGGGAATGCCCTAAGGAAGAGCATCTCTCCTCTTGCATCTTCTACTTCTTTGGGGGATCACTGGCATTTGTTTCCTATTGACTAGATGATTTTAGTTCTCTCAAATATCCACAGACAAGTGCTTTGGGCCAGGTTGAAGTCAGATGTCCCAGAGTGAGTGTACCAGAGATGGGCCTCTAGTAGGGAACTGTGAGAAAGTATTGATCCTGGGCTTCCCTGGTGGCATAGTAGTTAAGAATCCGCCTGCCAATGCAGGGGACACGGGTTCGAGCCCTGGTCCAGGAAGATCCCATGTGCCGCGGAGCAGCTAAGCCCATGTGCCACAACTACTGAGCCTGCACGTCTAGAACCTGCGAGCCGCAACTACTGAGCCCGTGTGCCACAACTACTGAGCCCACGCACCTAGAGTCCATGCTCCGCAACAAGAGAAGCCACTGCAAGGAGAAGCCCACGCACCACAACAAGGAGTAGCCTCCACTCGCCACAACTAGAGAAAGCCCATGCACGGCAATGAAGACCCAATGCAGCCAAAAATAAAAACAAATAGATAAATTTATAAAGAAAAAAAAAAAGAAAGTACTGATCCCATTTAGTGTGGGGTTCACTTTCTATCTTGGGTGTCCAATGACTCCTAAGCCTTGCACTGATGGCCACATCTCTGGCCATCGCCCCCTCAGCCTTTTGTGCTCTGGATGCCCTAACTCCTGCCCAGTCCCCCAGGGCACAATGTTTTCCCCGCTCTGCCTGGATCTTGCTTTCTGCTGCCCCTCCTAAAGGTTTGGCCAACACCATACACTTGAGGCTGGGCAGTGACACATCAGGAGACCGCTGAGTGGTTCCTCCAACTGTCTAAATTCTGTCATGACATTGTCACCTGAGAAGTCACTGAAAAGGTGCTGCTTTCAAAACACTTGCTCTGGAGAGAATAACTACCTGGTATATCTCTACTAGCTAGGTTCTGCTCTCCATCCCCATGTCCTTTGGGTCCCTGACTCTCCCCCTCCTGCAGCTGGGCTTGGTGTCACTCCACACAGGTGCACAGCCTCTCAAACACTCAGCACACTGTGCTGAGGCTGTTGGAACCTTCCAGGAGACTGGGAGTTCTCAAACACGAGTGCACATCAAAATCACCTGGAAGATCTGTTCAGCTTCCTGGGTCTCTTCCCCATGGATTGATTCAGGATGGGGACAGGGTAGGGCATGAGCATTTGCATTTCTAACAAGTTTCCAGGTGGTGATGATGCTGCCGTTCCCGGGACCACACTTGAAAACCACTGTGCTTTCCTTGTATCAACTGAGCTTGGTGTGCTCGAGCTCTCCTTTACATAACATGATACCTTTTCCTTTTTTTCCGTTTGCCTAATTGCCTACTGTTTTCAATTTATATTTTCCTTTTTCTGTTTCCTCCTCTCTTGCCTATGCCTTGGGTCTTCCAGTAACGCTGCTGGGCTTGGTTTAGCTCTGCTCACAGCAAACAGGACAACAATGGTTCCCATCTCTGGCTCCATTATGTTCACCTCTAAAGTATCAGATGTAGTTGCACATTCTCCCAGGCAAACTTATCTGTGATATTTCAAGTGTATTTCATGGACCAGAATAAACTGGCATATTTGAGCAAAGCCGTGTTCTGGCTCTATTAAAGTATAAAAACTGGCATGAAAATCAGGTCTAATGTAAACAGGAGGTTATTATTACTTAGAATCTTACAATGTGCCCATCATATGGATCTCTAGCACATTTGCAAACCCATTTTTACATAATTATGTGAAGAACATGTATTTTATATGAGATGGTGAAATTAAATACAAAATAGAGCATTTTGAAATGGCTGTAATGTTTTAAATGAAGAAATGAAAATGTTTCGAGACATATGCAGGAGAGAAAATTTATAGACAGCAGTTTTTAAGAGGCTCTATTAATTCCAAAGAAAACACAGGATGAAAATGAAACATGCAAAGAATAAAATAAGAGGTCTCCCATAAAGATCAGTCTATGTGATTCAAGTGGCTAGGCTGCCTCCTAACCGTGTGAATTTTACAATGTGATGCTCACCCATATTAGCATTTCAAGGGCACAATACTTTTGTTACACACTGTTGCGACTGCAGTAATCTGTCCCTTCCTTCTGCTCTCTAATCTCCGGAGGCTCCCAAAGGGAGGAGGATATGGCTGGCTGGTGAATCTTGTCCCTACACCTGTGCCAACCAAGCCTGGTATTTTCTAACCAGTTGCTGGATATTGGTAGAAAAATTAAAGGTACAAATCAAATTCATCTTGTAACCATTCCATTCAGAAAGCATGCAATTTATAATCCAGGTTTTGGAATTGCAGGGTACTTTATTCCATCCCAGAGACTCTAGTGTAGAGACTCTAGTGTAGAGACTCTAGTGTAATGTCCTACACAAAGGTTATTTCCAGCAAAGCTTACAAAGATCTAAATAAATTTTAGATCAAATGGAAAAACTCAAAAAGCATATATTCTCATTTTAAAATTTAATAGTAATATTTTGTTTTTAATTTTTTCATGTAACATGTCTCCTTACATAAGCATAAACGTATGTGAAATTGTTTTACAAACTTTACATTGCTATTATATTAGTTATTTTGACATTTGCCTTTCATCCAATTTGATCCTCAGTTGTACTGTGCACCTCCTTCCGAGTAGGTGAGCTGGAGAGCCACCTAATTGCACAATCTGTTCTGGGGGAGGAAGAGAATTACACTTTCCCCATATCCTAGAGGGAGTTCTTTGGGTGCGTTCTGTGACACCTCCCTTCAGCGGTGCCTTCTGCTGCCTGACTTCGGGAGAATGAGGTCAAGAGCAGCTCCAGTGGGAGTTGCTCTGTTGCTTTGACATTGAGAGCTGTGGATCTGAGACCAGGTGGAGAAAATGCAGGGAAGCTTCCCAAAGTTTGCAGGTGGCTGATGACATGGGCCAAGTGGTACCCGAGGCTGGGAAGGTCCCAATCCTTTAGCAGGACTGGGGTGTATCTCTTGACCCTGTTCTACAAACTGAGGACAACTAAGAGTATTTTCCAACTGGGAACAGGTAAAGGAGGTGATCATAGGGGTTATATGGATGGAACATGAAATAGCACTGAGTCACAGCACGAGAGTACTTTTTCCTCTTAAATTTCTTTCAGCCTTCATTAAGCAAATAGAAAAGAAGCCCTAGAGGTTTCCTAGCCTAAGATAAAGGGACCCAATGGAAAGGATGGGAATAAACAAACATCTTTTCAGCTGCTTCTCATCTACACTCCCTGTGGTTGACTTTCCACATCCTGCTGATGAAGAATGCAATGCTCCCTGCTAAAGACAGAGGAGCTAGGATTTGAACCCAGAATTCTGGTGTTATCTGCATTTATTTCTCCATCTCCCTCTGATTCCCCTTCTGCCTGGACTTTCCATCACGGTAGACAGAGATGTCTGCTTCTATAACTGGTACTACTCCAATGGGTACATGGAGATTTAAGTCCTGGGGATGCCAACGCTTCCTTCTCAAAGACCTTTTCAATCATCTCTAATAATCTGAGCACAATTCCTCAGGCCAGCTGGCCCTAGAGATGAGCATTGAGTCATGATCTAAAAGAGGCACAGGGTCTGATTTGGACTACGGTAAATCCATCTACAAGGGGGTACTCGTCATTCTACATGGAGTAGGTTTGCAGTCCGGTGGCTGGAGACCAGCATATAAAGATATTGCAGTGGCCCAATGTACCAAGGGAATGTCTTTTCACTTCTTGACAAAAGAGGGTCACCAAGAATAAGATTCTGGAAATATGTAGGTTCAAAGAAGCCACATTTCTTCGGTGCAATAGGAACTGAGTACATAAGACACCCATAGAAAACCACATGGGGTAGGAAATCTTCTTCAGGAACTGTTGCTTAATGTCAAGACTAAAGAGTTGGGCCCCAAGAGATGCTAGTCAACCATCCCCCCAAACTTCCACTACCACCACTTATGTTTCACGGATATAAGCATGTGCGCGCATGCATGCGCGCGCGCACACACACACACACACACACACACACACACACACACACTATCCTGATCTAGTTTCAGTTTTATCCCTGGGGATCATATGATGCCCAAAGGCTGATGTAGGCACTCACCCCTCAAAGAGTATACAGATTCCTTTGAAAGGGAAAAAAACAAAAACAAAAAACAAAAAATATTATGGCTCCCTCCCGAGTCTTGACAGATTCAGTTTATTATTACATAAATATGCATAAACATGAAATTGTAACTCCTTATGTCTGAAGTGCTCTATATCCATAAACAAAATAAGGTTATAAAGAAAAACAAGTATGTAAGATTATAAAAGAAATTAATAAATCACTTCTCTTCAATATAATGGCTAATATTAGTTTATTGAAACCATATTACTGTTCCCCATGTGAATGTGGTCTGACTGGAAGGGCACAGCTTCTATGGTGTTGTCACATCACCACTGCTTTGTGCTCTGTAGAAATTTATTTTTTTTCACTCTAGTTCTCTATTTAAACCACTCCACAACCCTTAATGTTACAGACACTTCATTGGCACAAACACATTATTACCTCCATATTTAGTCTGTCTCTGTTGCTCCTTGAATAATGTCCTACAATTAAAGTAATACTAGTTGAAAAACCACTAACTTGATAGTAAATACCATCACAATATGGTCATCCAGATGATCAAGAATACACTCAGATCCATTCTACTTAGATTACCACTGCAATAAAAACACACAGAACACAGAACATCTCACTCAAGGAAATTCACCAGCCCTCGAGAATATACTCAGAGATGCAGATTTGAGAACAATGAACTTAGCTCAGAGGTGTCTAAAAGACAGAATCCATACCCTACAGACAGACACAGGGTCAGACATTTCTAGATTCAAATTCCACCTCTATCACTTCTATTTTTGTGATTTTTAGGCAAGCTGTTTATTCTTTCTTAGCCTCAGTTTCCTCATCTGCAAAGCCACAAGAGCAGCCCTTCTAAGAACACAACAGTATGGATAAAATGAGATGATGCTGGTCTAATATTTAATATGGTAAGTCCTCAATAATGTTAAGCTATTTCTACGATTTCAGCAACACTCATTCAGCAAGTATTTGTTGTGTGTCAAGCACTGGACTTTATGCTGGGGGCTCAGAAAGAAAAGGCAGAGTTTACATCCTCAAGGGGATCAAAGTCTGTGTAAAGCACATGAGAAGACAGGACAGTGGGACCTAAGTGCCACACGCTAAAGAAATGCTCTAAATATACTTATTGACTGGGGACTGGTTGTCAATCAGCTGCTTTCTTGACAATTTTAAACGGCAATACAGTCCAATCTTGAGAAGTTTGTGAGGGAAAGA
>NW_006792323.1:637566-643312 GCF_000442215.2 Lipotes vexillifer | reverse complement strand
GGGAAAGAGACAAGGATGTAAGTGAGGTTTACCACAGGTTCTGAAACAGGTAATCATTGACACGTTTGGAACTTCATGATTTCCAGGAAAAGGGAGTGAGCTGGAGTCCCACCCTGACACGATTTAGGGTCCCAAAGCTCCCCAAACCTCTGCAAGCAACACATGCCATGGCACGAGCTTCCTCAATTGTTACACACAAAGAGATAATGTGTCTCGATTTTGTAGTTCACTTTTGCTTTGAACCAGAACCATTCTTTTCCTCTCTCACTTTTATTTTGAAAATTAAAACTCAGGAATGTTGGATACTGAAATGAAATGTCCTTCTAGAAAGTCTCCAGCTTCAGTGCCATAATGATCTCAGCAATGGGCCCCAGTGAATGCTAAATTTTCAATCTGCAAGACTGCAGATTCTGATCTTTGATATTCTGTCATTCCACTCTGCTTATTCAGAAAATGGATCCATCTGTAGGTGCAAAATGCAGTTTTCAGGAAAATGGCACCTCAAAATATTCTGACACAATGTTCCATCAGCAGTCCTTATCGTTAGACATATAAAGACCATGAAGAGCCAAGAAGACCTGCTGACATCTGCTCAAAACCTGCACCCGCATTTCCTTGTCTCTCCTAGCATTAACTCAATCTAGAATTCATTTAGGTAATTCCTTAAGCTCAAAACGCTTAGCATGTCACATTTCCACCAAGCCTCATTTATATAATTAGTGCTAACATATGGCCCACAATCAACATCGGAGATTTGGAATCATTTTTAGCATGCCGTTAGACCTGAAAGGGTATGGATTCAATATGGAGGGAAGGGAATTAGGCATGCAAATTCCATTTGCGGTAACAAGAGCGTAGCAATGGAAATGTACCCCCAAAAGGTTCGGCTGCTAATCACATAGCAAGCAGAAAGAATTACATTCTTAATAACCTTTACCAAGTGCAATAAAAGGAAACAGAAGTTTGTTTTATGGGATGCTTTTGGTTACTATTGCTCCCCCTAAACTCAGAAGCATTTTACAAACCAGTGCTACCAACTAAGATCACCTCAACAGAATTCTCCCGTGCAGAGTCGGCTTACAGTATCTGAATCAAGACATCCTCTTGGCATCATTCACTAAGAGTTCATAGCCAACACTGTATGACTTACAGCGATCACTCTTTGCCTGGATTGCACTCAGTGGTCTTCCTACTCACGTTTCACTGAATTCTTGTTCCAAACCTTGGTAGCCCAAGTCTACTCTTATTCCTTTAATTTTTTTATGAGTTAAAAAGCTCTGAGATGATGGCAGATACAAGAAAATGTATGGCTAATTGATGTAGCCAGGCTCTAGAGGCTTCATAAATCAAAAATTGAATCCATAAGTTAATGGAGAAAGAATTTCCCTAAACCAACACACCTCATTTTTTCTCATAAATCAATATCACTATGCTCTTGATAATAATACTCACTTACCCATGCCAGGCAATACAGTGCAACAAATGTAATACCACTTGATCCTCACAAAACTCCTCAAGTTGAAATGACCTTGATTTCACAGATGGGTAAACTGAAGTCTCCTGATCTCAGATCCCTCAAATCATAATGGCAGAGAAATACACAGCTTGTGTTTCTAATGACTATGCTATTCTGCTACCAAGTTCTTAATTACTTGTATACCTTTGAATTCTCTATCTTTCAGTCTCCATGGTTAACTAGCCATCAAGTATTGTTGACTCTTAACACCAGAATTACTCAAATCTGTCTGTTCATCCCAAGTTACCTCATTAGATTAGGGCCTCATTATCTTAAATACAAATTAGAGTAAATAAACACTAAGATCCATTTCAAATTTAAGGTTTGATGCATCTATTTGTTGCTTTCTAGATGGTATCTTCCCAACACTTGATAAACAGAGCTACAGAACTGTGTGGTTTATTATTATTTCTCAGTACCTCATGCAATAGTGGCCCCCAGGAGGTGTTAAAATGGACGAATATCTAGATGAACCAGGAATTATGAAACCTGGGTTCAATCTCATTTTTACCACAAAACAGATGTGTGAGCTTGAATAAATCACTTAACGCTTCCAAACTTAAATGAAAACATCTGTAAAATGAGGCTATAGGACCAAAACAATCTAAGAAAGCTTCCACATCAATACGACCGCATCATTCCTGTAGTACCGAATCTCTGTCTTCCCTTTTGGAAAAAAGTTTATAACCTTCAGCCTGGGATCCTGATTAGCCACACTTTCTTCCCATGGGAATGTTTGATGATACACAAAGAACCACAAATGCAAAACCTGGAATTACCCCAAAGGTTTGGGCCTCCCAACCCTGTAAACTGGGCAGTTACTTTAGGTAAATGTCAGTCTTAGCTTTGAAAGGAGTTGGAAGCTAGATTCAAGATTTTCACATGCTGGTCTAGGAATGAAGTATTTGACGGTCCACGGGAAAATGAGGCAAAGATAAAAACAATATAGTAAAATTTCCATCAGGCCATATTTATTCAGTGTAAATGAACTTCTTTTGTTCTATGATTCTTCATTTTTGCATTAAAATCATTGAAGAAATAATGAGGTTTTTTGAAAATATCCTTTGAAATAATAAACAATTTGGCAATCCAAAGTCAGTCCAATATCTCCAGGAATGCCCAGGAAGGCTCCATTTCCCCTAATAATCACTTATTCTAGTTTTGTTTATGATGACTTCCCCATATAGGGTACCATATAGGATACTATATGCTTCACCTATGACTATTCTTTTCTCTCTTTCAGCGTCTATTAGCTCAGAAGTGAAACCCCTTTAAATTCATCTCCATTCTAAAGTATCAGCAATAATTATATATATATATATATATATTTTTTTTTTTTTTTAAACAAGGTGTTAGTACAAGAAGGGGATTCCATTATAGCATGGGATGATGAGCAACTTACAATTTACTGTTGCCTGGCTTTGTTCTTAAAAGTCCTTTGGGCAACTCCGTCTCAGATGATTCTTCACTGTCCTTCTTCTCTACCTGGTTCCCAGTCCTCATTTTCTCTCTAAATTCCTACATTTCTCACAAAGAACATACCAGATGAGGAAACTTAAATGCTCCAAGAGGTTGACTAACTTGCTAGAGTTGACAAAGTCAGTAAGGGACAGAATCAGACCCCAAAGCCAGAGCCGCGTAACTGCAGAGCCCATGCTGTCCCTGGGTCCCATCACTGTCGAGTGGCAGAATGAAATCCTGGGTCCGTGCCTTTCCCCCAGTATGTGGTAAGTTAGATTGGCTGCTTATACTGGGAACGCACATAGGCAGGAACTCAGCTGGGTCCAGCTAGAGGAGGGTGCCCTGCAGGATACTGCCATAGAGAAGCAAGACAAGGAAAAAAAAAAAACATAGGAAAGGAATTAGATGGAAAAGAAATCTGAGTTGTTACTTAGGCAGTTCACTTGAATGATTATTTTGAAAACTAAAATGATATAAAATCCTTCTGATCCTCTTATCCCATTGTAAAATATAACAGAAAATGGGATTAACTGAGATCTTTGAACAAAAGACATAGCTCCTCCTTTTCCACACTGCATCTCCTCTCCACACTGTCAACATCACAGACCTGGATCTTAGTCCTGAGAGTTTTTTGAGCCAATGTAGCCATTCCCACCCACAGATGTGCTCCCATTATTTCCATGGCTGAACATAAGGGACTATTTGGTATGAAATTGTCAAATGAAACTCCTTTGTCCTATGAAAACATGAACCCACACGCTACAGCTTTGACTGCAGACACAGACCACTGCCACCATTTAAAAGGAGACGTGTCTGTCTACATTACTGCCAATGATGACTCTTCTTTTCTCCCGAAGTCAGACAGAGTGTTTCAGAGCTCACTTTAACTCTTACACTGCCATCCCCAAAGTTCATTTACATAATAAAGTTAAAGTGGGCTTAAATGAGAAAAACTGTTTTGATGAGAATCATAAAACTTATCTAAAATGAGTGCCATTTGCTTACAAGGAAAAGCATGGCACAAACTGTTACTGGTGGGTATAGATTGCACTGTGTTTAACATTCCTCCACACATGTGTGCATGTTTGTTAATATCATACTCAAACCACATGTGTTCATGTATGATTACATAAAGGTATTTGTGTGATAATAATGTGCTAACAAATGAACTTCCAGGATTAGAAGAATGGGAACCCAGAGTTAACTTTGTTGGTTGTGCAAATAGGCTCATCAGCTATGATGGTTTCCATGGAAGAATTTAAATTCTAAAAATCATTATCAGAACAGTTAATCTGAAACTAAAAAGTGCTGCATATAGGCTTGAAAACCAGAAACAGTGTTCATCAAAACTGGACCCTAATGAAACTCTTTTTGATTAGAATATTTAGGAAGAATTTACCTTTTCTCTGACCTGATAAATATTTCCTATGGCAAAAGAAAAAAAAGCCTGGCTTTATCGTAATTTAAAAGGACAATTTAAGGCAGTTTACATTTGTCACCCCTGTAAAACTATAGAACGGTTTGGCAGTTTTTCAAAAAGTTAAACATAAAATTAACATATGATCCAGCAATTCCATTTTAAGGTATATACCCAAAAGGATTGAAAGCAGGGACTCAAGACACTTGTACATCGGTGGTCACTGCAGCATTATTTACAGTAGCCAAATGTCCATCAACAGATAAATGGATAAACAAAATGTGATAGATACACACAATGGAATATTATGCAGCCTTAAAAAGGAGTGTAATTCTGATACATAGTACAACATGAGTGAGTCTTGAAAACATTATGCTTAGTGTAATAAGCAGACACAGAAGGAAAAATATTGTGTGATTCCACTTGTATGCAGTACCTAGAACAGGCAAACTCATAGAGAAAGAAAAGTAGAATGTAGGTTACCTGGGGCTGGGGAAAGATGAATGGGGAATTATTATATAATTGGCACAGAATTTGTTTGGGATGATAGAAAAGTTCTGGAAATGGACAGGGGTGGTTGCACAATATTGTGAATACACTTTATGTTATCAGTTGTACATCTAAAAATGGTTAAAATAGTAAATTTTATGTGATGTGTATTTTATCACAATAAATATATATATATATTAGTCTTTCTGGGTTCAGAGTTATTAAAGCTTAGGATCACAGGACAGTGAGTGATTCTGTCTGTAAATTATTACTTTTTTTTAATTGGAGAGAAACACAATATCTACTGGGCTGAAAATAAAATCTATGGAGGAAAGAAAAGGCGAGCTGTTCCCTAAAATCCAATCATGGATCACTGAAGGCCTAGGGATCTAAAAGGACAATATACCATTCTTTAACAAATTCCATAGAGCAATGAAGACTCTAGGGCTATAGCAGAAATTTTGAAAAGGGGAAGGAAGGTGGATTGTAGACATAAAAGTGCCAGTGTGATGCTTCTGAACTATAAAAAGGTAAATTTCATATGGTCCCAATTAAACCTGGGAGGGTGCCTTGCCTCTCTTCCTACCCTCACCTTAATACTGGCCCAGCCAAGGTTGATCTGATCACCTCTCAAGTCGTCTACCTCTCCCTCCAAAACAGCACCTCTACCTGCACATCATGAATGGTTTGCATGTGTGGGTGTGAGGGGAAAGGTGGGAGGGAGGAGGTTAGCTCCGTCTATATAGGGGCCAGGCAGTAATTTAACAGATCCCGTTGATCACCAGTAAGTATGCTCACCCTTGTCACCTCTGGTCACCTCAAGGTTTAGTTTGGAGATTACAGATGCAGTGTTGCCACTCTTC
>NW_006792323.1:630231-637506 GCF_000442215.2 Lipotes vexillifer | reverse complement strand
TCCGATTTTCCCAAAAGAAGCCAGAAATCTGGACTGGGATTGAAATCTGTAAATTTTTTAAATGTTGGCTCAATTTTTTAAAACACTGTGCATGCCAAATAAAACATCTGTAGACCCAACCCCCTCCACCCAGCTGCCAGTATATATCCCTCTGTGTATACAGATGACCCAACTACAGTGAGCAATTGCCTGAATAAATGTTTTGATGCAGCCTCCAAGCAGATTTAGGGTTTCCTTTCTACGTGAAACCACAGAGGAATGAGAGTCTTTCCCATCCTCCACATAACCCCTGCTCTCCCTCCCCCTACCTCCCCTTCTTCATTCCCTTTAGTTGATATGGGTCCTAGGATTTGCCTTGGGATCTTGGAATGGAAAGAAGTTCCATATCATTCAGGGCATACGTGCATTTGGGTGGCAAGGTGTTGCTGGCAAAGTGAGGTAAGGATGGAAAACCAGATAAAGAGGGACAGGGTCTCCACTCACCCTTGGAGTGAGGGCAAGTTCTGGCACCTGGGTAGGCTCTTTGGGTAAGAGTTACTTGTGTTAATAGGCCCTCTTCAGCTTACTGCACTGCACACAGAAGCAAATTCACATCCATATATTGAATCAAATTGAGTGGCCACTGGTTGTTTCTGGCAGAGAATGGAGAATTGTTATGGAGAAAGATAAAAGGACACAAATAAAGAGAGGAAGGAAGACAAGAGTTTATTTTTCATTTCCATATGATATATCTGTTTTACTAGTTATTAAAAACCAGGCATGCCTCAAATGAGACTATTACTTTTCGAAATGATATCCTTAAATTATACGAAAAGATGAATCTTACATTCTTTTATAGACAATAGTCAAGAAAGATTTATTTTTACTTCTCATGACAGCTTCAACAGTCATAGAAGACTAGCACTGAAGATTTACCCAGACTCCTTGTAGATATTTAACCCAGGGATGGCCTCTTCCCTTGGAATTTTGGCAAAGAACACCCTACACACTCCAGAGCATTTAATTAACTGGAGACCATTCTCAAGTACACTTAATTATAGGTCAGTATTCTGACTATATAAATCATGGAAAAGGAAAGGAAATGACACAAAAGCCCTAGACTAATATAATTTATAGCTATCTTAACAAACACAAGGAAAGAATGGTACTGTGCTATAATTAAAGATTAGGTTAGTGCCAAAAATCATAACTTTCTTCCTGGCTTTAAAAGCAAATGTCATGTTAATGATAGTTAACTTCTGATTACGCAGGGATGATTATATATAGTTTGTGGATTATCTATGCCCTCATTTTCTTTCCATCTTCCTCATGTTGCTTTATTGCTAATTAATCCCTCTATCAGAATTCTGATTAAGGAAAGGAAGAGAAGTAGAAAATCAAATTAGTCATTTGGGCTGATCGTTAGCTGCCTCGGATAAGAGTCTTGGTTAAGCTGATGTGAAAAAAATGCCTTTCTGGACTTGTTCTTGATAGTACTTCCTGACTTTTTAACTAAGATTATCTGAAGTTGAGCATCCTGAGAAGGTTAAATATTATGTTGTAGATTATAGTCTTGAGATATTTTTATTTTATTGTGTGACCTGAGGTCCCAACACATAAAATTAAGAAAACGTCTTCACTCAGTATATTAATTTATAAAACAAAAAGAATCTCAAGAATAATTCTGTACCCCAATCACCATCACACATCTCAAAATTATGATGCTAAATAAGAAGCATTTACACCTATGCCATATCCGGTACAAGCGTGGACAGGGTGATACAATTTAGAAATGAAAAATTCAGAAAAGTGCTTCTAGAATATAATTTTGAGACCCTAAGAGGATTTTTTTTAAATGGTACATTTTGGCTCTTTAGAAACCACACTGTTTCCAAACAGTTAAGCTCCAGAAGACGTCCAGATCCTCTCAAATAATTATTCAATTGGTGTATTCCCCTAAAATATGAACAAAATTCACCACTCTGTGCCAATTCATCAGTGATGAAATCAAGAAGATTAACACTGAGCAGAAACAATGAGACTCTGTCAATGGGCCTGCAATGAAAATCAGTCAGCAGACGGCCCTGCATCGCAGCTCAGTCAGTATTATGCCATATCAGCGTCAACACATAAGAAGGTAAAAACAATCCAGTTTCTGAATCTAGACAAGTTCCGCTCATCTCGCCAGGCCTGCCTGAGGACACCCACCCCATCTCCCAACGTCAGTCATCTGACCCTAGCAAATGGCAGCGCAGTCCAATTCCTGAGGATTATGAAAAATCAGCACAAACCTGGTCGTTTTCCAATGTCTGCCTATAGAGTTAGAGGTGCAGATATTTCCACACATTGACAACAGATCTTTAAAAGTCAACTCACTTCTGTGAAATCAGAGGAGACTGGAGCTGCAGGCTGTGGCGATTAAAATTAAAAAGGCACAGAGCTTGGACAGGGTCAGTTCCAGGCTTTCATACTGCCTTAGGTTTCGTTTTGGGTTTTTGTTTTTCTTTAAGGCATGGTAATTTTGTTTGTTTGCTTTGGAGGTCGTACACCTATGGCTTTCCAGAGAGGGAAAGGAATGAAGTGCGGTTTTCTCTTGGTAACTATTGGAGCTCAGTGGGATGTATACATATAGAATGACATAATGCCTTTGTTCTATACCTAAATGTAACAAAGCAATTTGACTTCTGCTTAAAACCTGCAACAGGGTATGAAAGTGCCTTATGGACTCAATTAGCCAGCTACAGCCCATTACTGAGCTTTGTGAAGAAAATGACAAACATTAATAAACTTCCGCCTTTCAAAAACACCTACCTCTGGAAAACATAAGTTAATGCAGTCACAGTCCAAAAGGAATGGAAACCAATATTATAATACCACATGATATGGTTTGTTAAACACTTCAAGTCTTTAGGGTGCTTTTCGGAACTGCAAAATATTTCTGTCATCTCCCCACTGTAATTTGGTACTCCAAAATACCATTAACTTTTAAATGTACCAATTTGCTTTATGCTGCTTGATAAATCTTATTTGTCAGTCACAGACTCTAAATTCATTTTATACCTTATGATAGCTCACTTAAAAACTTTTTCCAGTGCAGCAAATTCCTCAATGATATTTGGTCCTAACAATACAGGAATACAGCCAGGCATTTTCTTCTTTGACATTAAAATGGATATAATTATTTATGGTAGGAAAATTATTTATATTTTGATTATGGAAGCAACCAAAGAACTTACTAAAACTCAGTATAGCTATAGCCTAAGAGGTGTGAAATTATTAGTTTCATGCATTAGACTACAAAAGGACAGAAGTTTCCATTAACAGAGACGTCCGGCTTATTCAACCACAGTTTATAGACCAAGACCAAATCCAACTTAATAAAAGTAAGAAATTCAGAGTGTACGGTATATTCCCTCAGCAGACATGTAAGTAAGAAAGACGAAAGCAGTTTGAATCTTCAAAGTCATCTAAACAATACGTTAAAAAGAGCTATTCTTACCAGAAAGGTCTTCCAGATTATCTCTGGGTTACGTTGATTCAGGCTGAGATGTGTGGGTAACTTTTCCACCCCTCAGCCAGAATGGTAGGCGAGCAGTCATCAGACTGACAACCATTAATGCATGGCATCTGATTTTTCACACCGGAGAGAGCCACAATGGAATGGCTTTGCCTTTTCCCTGCTCTGGCTAGCCAAGACCAAGGACACAGCTGACTTTCACAAGTCATGATGAACACAAAAAAGCAGACAATACCTTTTGGCAAAATAACAATTGAAATCACTCCATTATTTATCATTATGTCCTTCAAAGGGAACTTACTTCACTGAGAAGCCGGGAAGTCTCTTAACAAGACAAAAACGTCATTCTCTGAAGGTTCCAAGGATACTGAAAAAGTTTTCTAGTCTCTTCTTTAGAATGTATGTAGTTTATTACCTTATTGGAAAATACAAAGAAATATAAATGGATATATACATGTTTATGTGTACTTCAGTTTAAAACAGCAACATTTTGTTTTTTAATGTTTTATCTGATGCTTTCTTACTAGATGTGTCTTTATATGCTACAACACAAAAATAAAGGGATTGCGAAAAAAGTGGTCATAAACCTACTTATGGATATTTTGTTTTATTTTTTAAAATAAATTGTTTTAAAATGTGTTAAACTGGCCATTGTATAAGTAAGGCTTCTCATCTTCTAGAGCTTTTGTGTCTCTGAGTGTTCTAGAACCATCCAAGCTCAGCTATGGATACACACGCTAGGTGTGGTCCCAATTCGCTCTAACCACCAGTCCACACTGCTGCTCCTGGCTGGAAGAGGTAAAAACTCTACTCAAAGACAAGACTGTGAAAGGACAGTGTCACTAAGAAACTAACAAGACCACCAAGATTGAATACTCAATTTTATTTAAACTGGCTTCTGAAAAATTCCTTATCAGTGTTCAAAACAACATTTAGGGAATTTTTTTTTGAAAGCTTAGAAAAACCATGTAAAATGTAAAATATCCTTTCCTAATACATTCATATTTTAAACATTCATTACTTTCATGAAGATCTGTAAAGAAAATCTGAAGTGAAATACTATTGTTATTGGTCTTCCTCAATCGAAAGTCAAAAATTCTACTTTAAGAGACAGAACAGATGTACATATTTTACCCTTGCTTTGTAAAAACACAGATTCATATACAGGAAAATAACCTTAAATTGTTTATCTCTTTAATTATGCACCTTCTTTCTTCCTAAAAATTATTTTTCCCTTATTTATGACGTTATGGCTTCACATTGAAAAGTAACAAATCTGAATCATAACTTCATTTAAATTTTCTGAAAGAAGATAGATTTCTTCACGTCTAGTTCTCTCACTTAAGGATGTTTTATCAGTAAACAAATTATCTAGGCTTCCCCTCTTCCATAATGATTAATTACTTTCTCTGAGCAGGGGCAGAAACCAAAGCGGAAGAAAGATCAGCACCTCTGCGAGTTCTGTCTGCCAGTGGTAGTTCTCCCGACTGCAGTAGCAATTAATTATAATTCAATCCTGCTAGATGTTTCTTGTTTCATTAGTAAATAATATTTTTCTGGTCACATATCAAAACCTCCAACAGTCTCTCGGAATAACTTGCTGAAGACAATACTATTTGTCCCCATATAATTTTTTTAATTACTAAAAATAACAAAGTAGATCAATCTGATAAACTCAGCCCAGGATAAACATATAGAAGGCTTTGGGGTTGCTGGAAAATTACAACAGAGATATTCTTCAACATACAGATATATCTATGAATATGTATAAAAAATGTGTGCATATGTATATACTTAGAACACATTAAAATGCACGTTTAATGAGCTCTTTAGAGGTGCTAGTGAATATGAACTTAATGGCAATTAAAATGATAAAAGAAAACATATATAAGCACCTTCAACAATTCTAGCAGGTAGGAGTCACTACACAATGAGACAAATGCATGGGTCAGTGCTGGAGCTTCTGTGCCCTCATTCTGGTGCTGGGGCATTGGGAGTGGGAGAGAGGCTGGTCCAATTTTAGAATTGTGACTTTGAGACCTGCTGGGAGTCACTGCCTTCTTTCCCTTTTTCTCTGCTTGTCTTGTGGATCAAGAAGTGCACTTAACCCCCCTGGGTGAGGGCCACACTCTAAGGTGCATCACTTCTTTCTCATCAGAGCATATGGTACATGGAATAGGTAAAAAATAAAATAAAAACAATAAATTTTTCTTTCAAGCAGCCTCCAAAACTTGGGAATTTTTGTTTATTGTGGAAATCAAAGGTATCCAAAGATACAGCTTGGCATTTAGTTGGAATCGCCTCAATTTTTCTACCCAATAGTTTTGTGGAAGGAGATATAAATTTAGAAACGTTAAGTCCAGGGACCAAAAGAATGGTAATTGCTCTCCAAACAACTAATAGGAAGACAGAGCCAGACTGGACATTCTCTGGCCTCAGGATAGCAAAAAGTGCCTAACTCAGTCAACAAATCCTTAATGAGCTCCTGCTATTTGCCAGAGGGCTGCCCTGTACTGTTGTGCCAGTGTGCACTGCCCAAATCCTGGGGTCACCATTTATACTGTAGACTACAGGAATACCACAGGCAGATGTGTGTGAGAATGCTTACAAAGGCACATGAGAAGCCTACAGGAGCTGTTCAGTGCACGCTTCTGTGACCATACCCATCAGTCCTTTGCACCAGATGTGGTGCTAGACCCTGGATTATGTATACAAATTAGACAACTCCCTGCAAATTTCATAGAACAGATGACATTTAATCTGGTCTTGATAGATTTGGAGAACTGGGGTTGGGCAAAGGGAAGTCAAGATCACTGAAGTATAAAATCAAACAGCCATTGGGATATTTTACGCTTCTTGTATTCTAGCCGTAAGGGAAGTACAGATAAATAAGGTGGAAAATAGGGCTTCCCTGGTGGTGCAGTGGTTGAGAGTCCGCCTGCCAATGCAGGGGACAAGGGTTTGTGCCCCGGTCCGGGAAGATCCCACATGCCGCAGAGCAGCTAGGCCCGTGAGCCATGGCTGCTGAGCCTGTGCGTCTGGAGCCTGTGCTCCGCAAGGGGAGAGGCCACAACAGTGAGAGGCCTGCATACCGCAAAAAAAAAAAAAAAGGTGGAAAATAAAGAAGGTCAAATAAAGAGAAGTCTTAAATGACATGCCAAGAAGTGTAAGGTTCTTCCTTATGTGGTTAGAAGGTGGGGGAATTTTCATGCAGGAAAGAAGACAAATAATTGGGTCTATGCTCAAAAATATATCCTAAGAATCAGTGGTTCTCCCCAAATTAGTTTCAGTTAAATGAAGCACAGTCGAGTGGTTAAAAGCATGGACTGTGGAGCTGGACTGTCTGGGTTAGACTCCCAACTCCTCTAACCCAACTCCTCTAATCTTGAGCAAATTACTTAACTTGTTGGTATTTCTTCACCTTTACAGGGATGCATATCTCACAGAATTGACTTAAGGATTAAGTAGTTAATATGTGCAGAGCATTTAGAATAATGTCTGGCAGAGAGTAGGCACCGTATAAGCATGTGATGGATAAATAAGTATTAACTGAACTCTTACCATGTACCATTGCTTTGGATACCAGACATTGGGGATGTAAGGATGAAAAAGACAAAGAACCACCTGCTCTGATGTAATTTACAGCAAAGCAACATTCAATGCCCCATCGAATGGCTTTCACTGGTCTCCTTTAATGGCTGTGAATTAAAATTACTTCCATTTGGGGAATTTTGTTGAGAATTTTAAGACCGTAAGTACAATCATATTCTGCAATTCCA
>NW_006792323.1:553474-630221 GCF_000442215.2 Lipotes vexillifer | reverse complement strand
GGAATCATAGACACAAAGTTAATGGTGGTAAAGCTTCTGCCCCTCAATTCATCCCACCCCGCTTTCATTCAGAACCATCAAAGGGTAAGACCCCCAAGCACACAACCCTCACAGGAAAACTCTGTGCACTCTGTCTAAATGCAGACAACTATTGTGTTATAATTGTACTTTATACTTGCTCATGTCATTAACTGTGGGGGTTTTTTTTAACATCTTTATTGGAGTATTGCTTTACAATGTTGTGTTAGTTTCTGCTGTATAGCAAAGTGAATCAGCTATGTGTATACGTATATCCCCATATCCTCTCCCTCTTGCATCTCCCTCCTACCCTCCCTATCCCACCCCTCTAGGTGGTCACAAAGCACTGAGCTGATCTCCCTGTGCTATGCAGCTATTTTCCACTAGCTATCTATTTTACATTTGGTAGTGTACATATGTCCATGCCACTCTCTCACTTCATCCCAGCTTACCCTTCCCCCTCCCCGTGTGCTCAAGTCCATTTTCTACATCTGTGTCTTTATTCCTGTCCTGCCCCTAGGTTCTTCAGAACCTTTTTTTTTTTTAGATTCCATGTATATGTGTTAGCATACAGTTAAGTCTTTCTGACTTACTTCACTCTGTGTAACAGACTCTAGGTCCATCCACCTCACTGCAAATAATTCAATTTCGTTTCTTTTTATGGATGAGTAATATTCCATTGTATATATGTGCCACATCTTCTTTACCCATTCACCTGTTGTTGGACACTTAGGTTGCTTTCATGCCCTGGCTACTGTAAATAGGGCTGCAAAGAACATTGCGGTGCATGTCTCTTTTTGAATTATGGTTTTCTCAGGGTATATGCCCAGTAGCAGGATTGCTGGGTCGTATGGTAGTTCTATTTTTACTTTTTTAAGGAACCTCCATACTGTTCTCCATAGTGGCTGGATCATTTACATTCCTACCAACAGTGCAAGAGGGTTCCCTTTTCTCCACACCCTCTCCAGCATTTATTGTTTGTAAAGATCCTTTTGACCCACCTCCTAGAGAAATGGAAATAAAAACAAAAATTAACAAATGGGACCTAATGAAACTTTAAAGCTTTTGCATAGCAAAGGAAACCATAAAAAAGACGACCCTCAGAATGAGAGAAAATATTTGCAAATGAAGCAACTGACAAAGGATTAATCTCCAAAATATACAAGCAGTTCATGCAGCTCAATATTAATTGTGTTTTAATAGACCCGTTTCTGTTTTCAGTGTGTTAAAATGTTCTTTGGCAGTATGACCTATAAAAAGAAAAAAAAATTGTTGCTGTTTTTTTTCATTCAAATTAAAATATTCTGTATCAAAGTAGACTCCAGAATGCTGTCAATATCCCCTTCAAAATATACCTAGACATGTAACTTATTGAGCTATCATACTGTGCTAGATTATTATTCACAGTGAGAAATGAAAAAAGGTGAGAAAAACCACAGTAAAATAGGTAGAGTGAGATATACGTTATTCCTCGAAATTATTAAGAAACATTCTTCATAGTTACTCCTTCATACTTATTAAGAAAATGTTTCCTAAGGAGTCAATCCAAAGAAGAAGCACTGACCTCTGTAGCAGCACTGCCCAGGCATTACAGGTAGGCCATACTGATTACGTTAATATTGCTATCAGGTAGAGTTTGGAAGTTTTGGTTTGTCTAGAAGTGCTAAGGAGCGGAGCTGAGAGATGGAATAAAAAGAGAGAAAGGAGGGAGAATTTAGTAATCTAGCTGCTAGAAATGAGCCATAAATTACTGTGTTTTTTTAACCCTACATCTTCAGAATCTAGCATGGTGTTTACAATTATGTAAGGGGATTCAACAATTATTTGTGTAGTGAATGAATAATGACCAGTGTTTTTTTAGCTTTTTGGTCTAAAATCATGTTTTCAAACAGCAGAATAAAACTGCTCTTCTTTGCTCTTTTGTAAGTGATAGTTCCAAACCATCATATTATAAACTACAGCTCAGGACATTTTTCCCCTTAAAATGCATTTCTATTGAATATCATCAGTCACTTTTCTGCTTACTCTCAAGAGCATGGTGAGATCTTCCTATAATTTATCCATAAGAATAGCTAGTGCAATGTGCAAACGCAGAGATTTCACTGTGCACTCTAACTTCCAAATCATTTATTAAAATATTAAGTAATGCTAGTACTCAGGTTCATCTGTTAAGAGATTCCATTAGTAACCTGTTGTTCTCACTCTGTCTTCTCTT
Organism: Lipotes vexillifer; assembly: GCF_000442215.2. Taxonomy (NCBI): domain Eukaryota; kingdom Metazoa; phylum Chordata; class Mammalia; order Artiodactyla; family Lipotidae; genus Lipotes; species Lipotes vexillifer. The sequence goes on along the minus strand of NW_006792323.1, from coordinate 627,988 downwards.
GGAACATTTGAAAATACTTTCTATTTGTAAATGTGTTTGTTAATTAAATTCAGTATCTTATTTTCAAAGAATATTGTAAATTTGACATAATAGTAGGTGGGAAAATATTCATATCATTGCTTTTACACCATGTCTTTTCTAAAGCCCTTTTTCTAAACAAAATAGGCATTTCACTGTTTACAATAAAGACTAGGAGAAAACATGATCAATATACTAATAGTGTGATCATTTCTGGGTAGTAAGATTCTTTTTTCTGTTTCAAGGTTTTCTATATTAAAAAACAACCCAGTTTCTAGGAATTACTAATGCAAAATAAAGATGATTTGTTATACCAGATTATTTAGAAGCACTACATGTGTTCTAAGAAATAAGAAGAGAGAACCTCTAAATGGAAGAAGAGTGCTCTTACAATTGGGGAGAGTTTGAGTGAGAATTTGGTGGCTGAGAATGTGAATTAACCCCAAGTATCTATCTGGGGAGGAACAGTTAGATCTCACTTGGCTCTAAAAACCACGAGAAAAGGACATCCCTGGTGGCGCAGTGATTAAGAATCTGCCTGCCAATGCAGGGGACACGGGTTCGAGCCCTGGTCCGGGAAGATCCCACATGCCACAGAGCAACTAAGCCCGTGCGCCACAACTACTGAGCCTGCATTCCAGAACCTGCGAGCCACAACTACTGAGCCCGCGTGCCTAGAGCCCGTGCTCCGGCCACAAGAGAAGCCACCGCAATGAGAAGCCCGTGCACCACAACGAAGAGTAGCCCCCACTCACCGCAAATAGAGAAAGCCTGCGCACAGCAACGAAGACCCAAAGCAGCCAAAAATTAATTAATTTTTTTAAAAAGACCACGAAAAGCATCAGCAGACAGTGAGATAAGTTTCCTTCTCAGCAAAAAATGTTAACACTGAAAAAACCAGAACCCCAAAACAAGAACTTTCAGTGATTGAGTCTAAATTAAAAAAAGATTAAGACTACGGAAAGAGAAGGATCACTTGGCTGAAAGAAAAATCCTTTAAAATTTAAGAAATTCTTTTAAGTATAAAAAAATTTCAAGAGTTAAGGACTATCTGTTGCCCTCAGGTCTTTCCATCTTTATATTCAATGATATAATGAAAGCTGTTAAAGTGTAGTTACTAAATACATGTTTGTACCAAAGTTTAACCCATGTATTACACTCTTGATATGTAATAGATGGACTACACTTTGGGTACAAAAAGCATTTGCTCTTTGGAACCCTGTCCACTAAGACCAGGGATACTTTTGTAACGGGTTAATTAACCCCTTCATTCATAACACTGTATAAGCAATGCTTTCCAAGCCACAGGTTCCTTTGCATGTTTCTGAGTTTTGACCATAGTCTTCAGCTCATATCAGAACTACCACAGACACTCAAGTATTTAAGACATGATAAATAAGCAGATGTTACACAGAGTTTTCAACTCAATACATCCCCAACCAAAGACAAAGATCATGGCCACTGTATCCCATTGCTGTGCAGAAGCCATATGGGCTGCCTCATGTAAAAACAGGTCCACTACATGCAATTCTTTTACTATCCTTTTAGGAACAATGGAGTACATAGCTTACTTGGGGATTCAGAACTGGGGAACTCAGAACAAGTTAAGTGATTCCTATATAACAATAAATAAATGTAATGATAGCCTAACCTCCTTCATGAAAATTTCCAGGTTTCATTTTATTTTTTTCTATACAGATCCAAGAGTCTACTTAAGTGTCAGTCATTGAATGAAGTATTTGATTTGATAATATAAGGACAAAAACGGCTCTACATGAAAAACGTAATTTGAGGATGAGGGCGGTTAGGATAACAACATCACTGGATCAATCTATCCTGCTGGTATAGTAATGGGAGGATGACAGAAGTGCATTCTTCTCATCTTTAGGGGCCTTGTGTGACTCTGTAAATTAATGGAATCAACCTTCAATGGTTCCTGTTTGGAAGTTCCAGCTGAATTATGGCAAGAAAACATCAAAACTGGCCCTTTCACTTCATTTCTTAAGCCAAGCACATTTGGCTTGAGAATAGGGTAGTGATGGGAGTATCATATTAAGCCTCATTTGGGTAATTTATCCTGATCTAACAATAAACTATTTGAACAGGATAATTTGTTCTTACAGCAGCCTAGAACATAGCATCCAGGGGCTTTGGTTTTCAAAAGTATGCTATATACTTACTTACGCTTGCCCTGTTGTCTTCTCCATCCTGATAGATCCAAAAACAAAGTCCTTATTTTTACCACAAAAATTGCTCTTAATCTCTCTTTCCTTAGCAACCCCATTTCTCCATCAGGCTCAAACACTTTAAAGCCATCATTAACTCATCCTTCTTGTCCTGGTGACTTGCTTAGCTTTCCAGTGATATTTTAGCACCATCCATGAATAATTGTTCCTTTTCTCAATTCAGATATATTTGTGGGTCAGTATTATCTCTCCAGTTGAACCTGTATTTGAAGGCAAGGACTGTGGCATTTATATTTGAAGCACCACAGAACTGAGCAATGAGCTGCTGGGAAACAATGCTTTGGTTCCCACTACTTAGGGTAAACTATACCCCCAAATAGGCTTCAATTTCATATGTCCTTCACTGCAATCTGGCTCAACAATACTGTTATCTTCCTCTTCTCCTAATTCCTAATATCCTAATGTCCTACTGCTTTTGCTTCATTCTCTTTGTTCCCAGACTCAACATTATTGGGATCCTATAGTACATGAAATGCCAGGACGTGTCTTCCCATTAACAACCCGCTGCATTCCCAAAAGAGTAGAGAGGGCTTTCAAAACTATATACCATCATGGTATTTTTTCTAAAAGGAGATATCAAAAACAAATATGGCAGAAAATTAACAATTTGTAAACCTAGTTATGAGTAAGTGGTGTCCGCCATGTTTTCTGTGCTTTTATATGACTATTAGCATTTTATGATAAAAAACAGATTGAAAATGAATAAGTGAGAATAATATATTCTTGCATTTACCAAGTATTTGAATGCCTTGGGTATGCCAGGGAGAGTGTAAGGTTGTAGGGATAGAATTTTTGTTTCATTAATTAATGCATCTCAGAGGGCTGGGGAGAAAGAAAGCTGAGAATAACAAGATTAGACCCTTGTTACTAGGTACTTGTCTGTGCAAAAAGGATATTGGGGCAGGGGTTCAGGGGAGGGTGCTAGTGTTCAGCCCAGGAACAGGTGAGAAGGGACTGCATTGTCTGGAGAGAATTTTTAAATATTTAAAAAATACCCCAAAAAAATGCTTGTCTGCATTTTATTATTTCCGAGCTTCAGGGATTCTAAACAATTTCAGTGATAAAATACTCCTTGCCACTGTCTCTTCTCCTCAGTACATTGCTAGTCTGTGCAATTCAAGGCCACAGTTCTTTTCTAAATACTCAGAAAGCCATATCTGAGGCACGTGAATCAAGGAGTAGAGTCCACCACCATGGATCTGGCACAGGGAGTATTTACTTCCACCAGCACTCTGCACACTATTAACTCCTTTATTCTTTACCTCATTCCTGGGGTAAGGAACTTACTCTGCAACAAGTTAAGACCCTGGCCTGAATCACACCCAGCTGCTAGTGCAAGGTTCTTGACCCAGGCCCTGTAGATCATGTCCTATAAAAGCACAACGCTGCTATGTTCCTCCCAAAACATGGACATATTCAAATACACTAGTATGAGATCTTTGACAACACAGGGCTGTTACGTGGCTTTATATGTTGACGGAGCAAAAATATCCAGATGTGCTGCCCAGTACAGAAACCACCAGCCACATTGTCTCAAATGAAAATTAAATGAAATTGAAAATTCACTTCCTCAGTGATACTGGTCCCATTTCTTGCATTCAGTTGCCATATATGGCCAGCGTACTGGACAGTGCAGACAGAGGTCATTTCTGTTACCATGGAAAGTTCTATTGGACTCTCCTGTTCTAGAGTCTAAGGCTTTCTCAACCATGTTTCTTCAGCGGAGCCAAAGGATGCAGAAATCCATCTGAATAACTATTTTCAAAATGTTCTCAAAGACGTTACAAGGTCACTACCATTCTAGATGCAGGGGATGTCTTAGGACATTGGGGCTTAGTTCTTTCTAGGACTCCTGTTGTAAAGGGCTGATTCTAAACTCCTACAAAAATGGAGAGCTTATGACTAGAAGACTGTGATTATTGGATGCTGACAGTTGGAGTCCAGACCCGGCTGAGTCACCAGATTTTACCCTTGAACAAGCCATACAGCCTCAGTGGGCTTCAGTTTTTATTATGTAAAATGATACAACTTGGCATTTGATTTCTAAGATCTCATTCTGTTGAAATTTTTTAAAATCTACAAACACAGAAACCACCCTCCTCACCTCTTCCTACTCCAAATGGACTGTAAGTGCTCTTAAGAAAAATTAAACATTCACCACAACCTACGAACAGGAATATCTAGGTATTTCCTCACACTCTGCCAGATTTTTAAGCTTTGTCAGCTACTAAACTCTAGGTCTGTTCAGTCCCCTTTGTTTTCTCAAGGCTTCTCAATAATTCCATGTGATTCAGCCAGCTGTCTTCAGGATTAAAGAGTCTCCTTTAAGGTGATTCTTACACCTTACCCTAAGTGAAGGGTCTTTAAGGTTACTGCTAAGTCTACTAGGGTTTATTCTTGATACCTTTGCCCAATATTTCAGAAAGCAAATTGTCAGAGCTGAGACTTTACCTCTACATGCTGCAGATTCAAAATAGAAAAGGAAGAAGGAAGAAAAAATGAATGCCTATATAAGGTTTTAAAATAACGATTCTATAATTATTGGTAGATCTCAATGGATTTAGTACATCACTAATTATACTGCATTACTGTCAAATGAATTCTTTTAGCATGATTAATGTTATTATGCCAAATCCCAAATTAATTCACAATGAGTATCTTAGAGTCTCAGCAATGCTTTAAAAGGAGGGAAAAAAGATGACAAATTAAGCTGGGCCATTATAGTGAAATAGAGAGAGGTTCGCTATCTAAGCACTTCAAGTATATCGCTAGATGAACCTATATATTTATGAAGCACCTTTCTGATCTTAGTTCAGTTTTGCAGTAGATTTCCCAGCTGGAAAAATAACGTGCTAAATGAATAGCTCAAATACTCAGTGTCTTGACCTTTTACCCTTGTCTGAACATTTCTATTGTTTGTGCGTCTTTTCTTGCAACCTGCCACAAAGAACCCAAGAACAAACAAGAAATATAGTCTCTTTGTCAGTTGAATTTTAAATTTATAATTACTCAGCTATTTTTCTGATACATTTAGCCTTGTCCAGTTGTCCCAGGATTTGGGTGTCCCTAGTCAAGCTGACCAGGGAGACCCTGAGGGTTTACACCCTGAGACAGCAGCCCCCCACCCCCTCTCAGGAGGAGATTCTCAGCGCAGCTGGAAGCAGCTGGCTGCAGCATTGAGCATTTAATCTTTCTCTCATGAAGGAAAGGCTCTGTATTTCAAATGTGACCCACCTTTACATCCTTTCCCAACATCCATGAGGTAGCCTAGTGCAGTGGTAAAGAGAATAGATCGAAGGTAGGCACCTTGCCCATATGTCTGGGCTCTCCCAAGCCGTGTGTAACTCTGGACAAAATATTTCTATCAGACTCAGTTTCCTCATCTATGAAATGGGAATAATAAATACCTCCTATAAATACCTACAGCACAGGATTGTTGTGAAAATTGAAGGGTTTAATAATGCCTGGCACAGTACCTAGAAAAGTATACGTGTTTGATGATACAAGTTAGCTTTCACTGTTATCTGTTCCCTGCAGAGGAAGGACACAGTTAGCAGCAAAAACCCAGTATTGCCAACACCATCAGCAGTCACTTCCCCTAATACCAAGTATTACGTTAAGCACTTAGCAAACTATTCATTTAACCATGTAGATCTTCATTTCCTAGGCTTAACCAGACAGCAATGGCAGAACCAGGATTTGAACCAAGGTGGCTGAACTCCAGTGCCTACAAGTTCATTTATAAAACATTAATGAAGGCGGTATCTTCACTTTCTATGAGGAAATGGCACCTTAGCAAAATTACCTTGCCTTAGCTCATGGGACCATGGCACGCAGAACTAGGGATTCAACTGCATTTCCTGACCCTAGGGATACATACCATATGATAACAGACCTATGAGGAAAGCAGCAATGCCAGGCAGGTAACAGAGGACTGCATCCAACCTGAAATCTCCAAGTCAGCAAATGCATCAATCGATACCAGACTCAGGGCATCCGAAATGCATCATTTCTTACAACTGTCGTCTAAGAATTGCTACACTGGGTCACTAATTGCAGAGTTATCCTACACAAATTAATACCGTTCCTGCTATTTTTACTTCTTGGTCTAGGTTCAGAAATATTTCAGTAAGTCTCAGCATCAGAAAAAGTCAAGGGCTAGTTAACACCAAACCCATAAACCATAATAGCCCATGCTTAAATTCCTTTCGAAAATATATGCGGTAGTGTTCTTACTGAGATCAGGGTGGGAAAGTGTGAGGAGAAATTGGGGATACGGGCAGTGGCGGGCATTGCTGAAGACAGGACAGTTCTTTGGAGAAAGGTGATACAATCTGCGCTAGATTATATGGAAGGGTGGTGAAGAAGGGATGATTAGTGTCAGGGATTTGAACAAGATCTGCACGGACCTCCTCAATGATTGGGTGCTGGGAGGAAAAAGGTTGAGCTGAAGACCAAAGTAGGAAACTCATTGGTAAACACAGGCACGTGGTTGTCGGGAATGCCTCATGTTCATCTAAACAAAGACAGTAAGTGCTCCGGAGTATGGAGCTGGGCTGAACTCATGTGAGGTTGGAAAAATAGAGGAAAGGGTGGTATGGACTTCAGGGAGCAGAGGGATGCAGACAAGTTCATTACACTGGGGGAACCGACATTTTTCCCATTGGCTTTTCACTTGGCTGTAGAATAAAAGTATGTAGCACAAAGCTGAACATGCAACAGAATCTCAGTATCTGTATTTGGGATGAAATAATGAACCCAGAGTACTGATAGGTTCATGGGCTACAAATTGCCATGACTGCTCAGTGTTTTAAAAATTGGGAATTATCTTCCAGCATTTATTTGTTGAGAGACTTTACATAGAAAAGAGACTTTACCATCTCTTTTGAAAAACAGAGCAATCTGGCAACACTGGCAGCACTTAGCTGGAGCTGAGTAGTAACTGCTCCTTTAGAAAACAGGCAGGTGCCCTTTGACCTGTTTCCACCTGCTTGGGTTTGGAGGCATCTGTCCTAGCAAAAAAACCCTGACCTAAAGGCATGGCTATAATAGTGGGAATTATAGACTGCAGGAGGGAAAGTGATGCCATAGAAGGATTAAGAGAGCTACTTGGAAGTGAAAGAAACTTTGATTTGCCACTCAAACCATATCACCTAAGCAGGAGTAACGGTCTCACTCTGCTCCTGTTGGGGATGTGCTATAAATGCAGCCCCCAGTTAAAAGATGATTGGCAAAGGTGAGCAAGACTGATGGGGATTGATAAACGCTGAGCCGCAGGCAGAGAGCAGGCTGTCTAGGGGAGTTTATGACCCATGGAGTTGAAGACAGAATGGACACAGGTTGTGGCATAAACAGAAATAGAATTCAACACAATGGATTGGACAGAAAATGGAATTGGAAGTCAGGAAAGAAGAGTTCCCTTTCAGTGCATCTGCCAACAAGGGTTGTGACCTTGCCCACGGCTGCACCGTCATCTCCTTAGCTCTTGACTTAATTTCATAAGGATATGGAAACTAACAGCTGAAGCTGAAATATTTGAGAGACCTGGAAAATCAGAGTGACAACGGCTATGGGGAATATTGCCATTTTATTTTAACAGTTTTATTGGAGTATAATTGCTTTACAGTGGTGTGTTAGTTTCCGCTTTATAACAAAGTGAATCAGCTCTACGTATACATACATCCCCATGTCTCCTCCCTCCTGCATCTCCCTCCCACCCTCCCTATCCCACCTCTCTAGGTGGACACAAAGTACAGAGCTGATCTCCCTGTGCTATGCGGCTGCTTCCCACTAGCTATCTATTTTACATTTGGTAGTGTATATATGTCCATATATACACTACCACTCTCTCACTTTGTCCCAGCTTACCCTTCCCCCTCCCCATGTTGATTCCAAGTTTTCCAATTTTAAATCTCTGATTATCCTTCTTGAGCTGGTTGTAAGGCTCTCTATTATATATGCAGGAAATTTTTACTCCACAAATTAATAGGATTAATAAGATTTCTTTTGGACTGTGACCTTAATCTGGGCTGGGAGGGACTGTTTAAGGATCTCAGCACATTCTTGATTTGTATGTAAATGGTGCTGCTAATTGCCAAATTGAAAGAAGCCCCAGCAGGACATCTTCATGGAAACACTTGGTTAACAGCTACTTCACATTGTTAGTGCTCTTGAGAAGTAATAAAATTGCTTTTTATTTTCCAATAATCTTAAATTCAGTCTCTTCTCTGTGTATGACTGGCATTCACCCAACTTCTGTAAACAGAAATTTAATTCTTTTCTCTTCAACACCCACCGACCCCCAGCAAACTTGAATAATACCCCATTTTTCTCAGTTGAGGATTAGCCCTCAAATGATGTAAACCAAAAATTACATTACAAAAATAAGCCTACATGTGTCTAACAAAGTCATCAGAAAATGCATGTATGAAAACCCACCCATTTTACTTCGTAGGCAAAGACCACTGACCCTCCCTGAGCTATGCTAGATTTCTCTTCTTGCATCAAAGCGGATCAGAGTTCATCAGCACCACAGGAAGCCGAAGATGAGGAGGAACGGGAAGTTGCTCTTTAGCACTCTGGAAAGTCTGATGAGAAGAAATTAAAGGCACCACAGCCAAGAGGGAGATAGAGTAAAATTAGAAGTCAGATAAGGAACTAGAAAAGCATATACCATTCAGGCTCTTTCAGGAAGGATATCGACAAAACCCAGTATGTATCTTAGGAGCAAATACTTTCATCCAAGATTAAGATCTCTGAGCCAAAAAAGAAACAGTGAAAATCTAGCCAATTCCCCTACATCATCATCATGATGGTAATAAGGGTTGACATTTAAGCTCTCAATGTGCTAAATGCTGTGCTAAAGTACTGTTTATCTCATTTGATTTTTGTAACATTTGTAAGAAGCAGATACTACTATTATTCCTGTATTACAGAGGAGTAAAATAAATCATAGAGAGGTTAACTTCTAGAAATCACACAGTAAGAATGAAGGCAATCATATACCAGATTCCATTCTCATAGCCACAAAACTCTACCATCATATCACTGTAGCGAGAACCCCGTTTTTTGAGTTCCGCCAGTCTTTATGTTTCACAGCTATTTGTAATAAATGTGAGATACTAACATATCATTCCTGTTTTAAGTGTACAATTCAGTGATTTTCAGTGAATTTACAGACATGTGCAAACACAGCCATAATGCAGCTTTAGAACATTTTCATCACCCCCAAAACAGCCTTCTTGTCATTGGCAGTCCACACCTGTTTCTTCCTAGGCAGTCATTTGCCTATTTTCTGTCTCTATAGATTTGCCTTTTCTGGACATTTCATACAAATGGAAACGCAGAGTATGAGATCTTTTGGTAACTGGACTCACTCATTTAGCAAAATGCTTAGGAGATTCAAGCAGGTCACGGCACGTATTCGTAGTTTGTTCCTTTTTACTGCTGAGTTACATTCCATTGCATGAATAAACCGCATTTTGTTTAGCCCTTCACCAATTGGACATTTGGATTAGTTCCAGTTTTTGCGACTATGAAAAATGGAACTCTGAGCATCCCCTTTTAAGTCTTTACAATCATACCTCATTTTACTGTGCTTCACTTTATTGCACTTTACAGATACTGTGTTCTTCACACATTGAGGGTTTGTGGCAACCCTGTGACCAAAAAGTCTATTGGCACCATTTTTTCCAACAGCATTTGCTCATTTTCTGTCTCTGTGTCACATTTTGTAACTCTCGCAATATTTCAAACCTTTTCATTATTATTACATTTGTTATAGTGATCTATGATCAGTGATCTCTGAAGTTACTATTGTATTTGTTTTGGGGCACCATGAAATGCACCCATATAAAATGGCAAACTTAATTGATAAATGCGTGAGTTCTGACTGCTCCACTGACAGGCTAGTCCCCCATCTCTCTCTCTCCTGGGGCATCCCTATTCCCTGAGATAGAATAATATTGAAATTAGGCCTAATCCTACAATGGCCTCTAAGTGTCCAAGTGAAAGGAAGAGTTATACATCTCTCACTTTCAATCAAAAGATAGAAAGGACTAAGGCAGTCAAAAGCTGAGACAGGCTGAAAGCTAGGCGTCTTGCACCAAACAGCCAAGCTGTGAATGCAAAGGAAAACTTCTCCAAGGAAATTAAAAGTGCTACTCCAGTGAACATGAATGATAAGAAAGTGAAATAGCCTTATTGCTGGGCTGAGAGAGATGAGGAAGCTGCAGAAGAAAAGTTTTAAGCAGAGCTTGGTTCATAACTTTTAAAAAAACCATCTCCGTAACATGAAGGTGCAAGGTGAAGCAGCAAGTGCTGGTGTAGAAGCTGCAGCAAGTTATCCAGAAGACCTAAGATCATTCATGAAGGTGGCTATGCTAAACAAAAGATTTTCAGTGTAGAGGAAACAGCCTTATATTAGAAGCAGATGGGGGCTTCCCTGGTGGCTCAGTGGTTGAGAGTCCGCCTGCCAATGAAGGGGACACGGGTTCGTGCCCCAGTCCAGGAAGATCCCACATGCCGCAGAGCGGCTGGGCCCGTGAGCCGTGGCCGCTGAGCCTGTGCGTCCGGAGCCTGTGCTCCACAACGGGAGAGGCCACAGCAGTGAGAGGCCTGCGTACCGCCAAAAAAAAAAAAAAAAAAAAAAAAGCAGATGTCATCTAGGACTTTCATAGCTAAAGAGGAGAAGTCAGTGCCTGGCTTCAAAGCTTCAGAGGACAGGCTGACTCTCCTGTTAGGGGCTAATGCAGCTAGTGACTAAGTTGAAGCCAATGCTCATTTACCATCTGAAATCCTAGGGCCCTTAAGAATGATGGTAAATCTCTGCTTGCACTCTAGAAATGGAACAACAAAGCCTGGATGACAGCACATCTGTTTACAACATGGTTTATTTTCATGGTTTATATTTCCAGCCCACTGTTAAGAACTACTGCTCAGAAAAAAAAATCATTTCAAAATATGACTACTCACTAAGTCACCCAAGAGCTCTGAGGGAGTTCTACAAGGAGATTCATGTTGTTCTCATGCCTGCTGACACAACATCCATTCTATAGTCCATGGTTCAAGAAGTAATTTCAACTTCCAAGTCTTAGTATTTTAAAAAATACATTTCATAGGGCTATAGGTACCAAGGATTAGTGATTCTTCTGATGGATCTGGAAAAGTAAATTGAATAACTTCTGCAAAGGATTTACCACTCTAGATGCCGTTAAGAACATTTGTGATTCATGGGAAGAGGCCAAAATATCATTATTAATAGGAGTTTGGAAGGAGTTGATTCCAACTCTCATGGATGACTTTGAGGGGTTCAAGACCTCAGTGGAGGAAGTAACTGCAGATGTGGTGGAAACAGCAAGAGAACTAGAATTAGAAGTGGAGCCCGAGGACGTGACTGAATTGCTGCAATCTCATGAGAAAAATGTTAACAGATCAGAAGTTGCTTCTTACAGACAAGAGGAGAAAGAGATTTCTTGAGATGGAATCTACTCCTGGTGAAGATGCTGTGAAGATTGTTGAAATGACACCAAAGGATTTAGAATATTACATAAACTTAGTTGATAAAGCAACATCAGGGTTTGAGAGAATTGACTTCAATTTTAAAAGAATTCTACCGTGGGTAAATAAAATGCTATCAAACATCATTGTGGGCTGCAGAGACGATCGTTCTTGAAAGGAAGAGTCGATCAATGCAGCAAACTTCACTGCTGTCTTATTTTAAGAACTTGCCACGCCCACCCCCAACCTTCAGCAACCACGACCCTGGTCAGTCAGCAGCCATCAACACGGAGGCGAGACCCTCCACCAGCAATGAGGTTAGGACTCATTGAAGGCTCAAGTGATGGTTAGCATTTTTTAGCAAAAAAGTATTTTTAAAATTAAGGTATGTACCTTTTTTAGACATAATGCTATTGCACACTTAATGGATTACAATATAGTGTAACATGACTTTTATATGCACTGGGAAATAAAAAAATTCATGTGACTTGCTTTACTGTGATATTTGTTTTGTTGCGGTGGTCTGGACCTAACCTGTAATATCTCCGAGGTCTGCCTGTACATGAACCTATGGCTTCATTTGTCTTGTATAACGTCCCACGTGTGGACTTGCTGAATTCCATGGTAAATTTATGTTTAGCCTTTTAGAAAACTGCCAAATTGTTTTCCAACGTACCTGTAACCCTTTACATTACTACCTGCAACGTATGAGGATTCTGGATTCTCCACATCCTCGCCAATACTTGCTTTGTCTTTTTGATGATAACCATTATAGTGGGTGTGAAGTGATCTGTAGTCTTCCCTAAAGACTAATAACTAATAACATTGAATATACTTGTGTATGCGTCACGGGGTGAAGTGACTATTCAAATCTTTTGCCCACATTTAATTGGGTTGTCTTAATGTTGAGTTGTGAAGTGCTTTATATATCCTGGAAACTTCTTTATCAAATACATGATTTGGAAATATTTGCTACTACTCTGAGATTTGTCTTCACTTTCTTAAAGTTTTATGAAGTTTAAAAGTTTAAAAAATGTTGAATTTATCAATTCAACAATTTATCAATTTGTCAATTGTTTTTCTGTGAATACTTTTGGTGTTATAATTGAAAACTCTGCTTAACCCAAGGTCATAAAGTTTTTCTTAATTTTCAATAGATTTTATAGTGTTATTTTTATTAAATTTAAGGTTGTGATCCATTTGAATTAATTTTTGTTAAAGGTATGGGTTAAGAGTCTAAAGTAGAAGCTTCCCTGGTGGCGCAGCGGTTGAGAGTCCGCCTGCCGATGCAGGGGACACGGGTTCGTGCCCCGGTCCGGGAAGATCCCACATGCCGCGGAGCGGCTGGGCCCGTGAGCCATGGCCGCTGAGCCTGCGCGTCCGGAGCCTGTGCTCCACAAAGGGAGAGGCACAACAGTGAGAGGCCCGCGTACCGCAGAAAAAAAAAAAAAAAAGCCACCTCATACTAATGTAGGTCTTACTTAAAAGCGAAATGGCATGTTGCAAACTTTCAGAAGGTGGGGGTTACCTGTATCTCTAAACTCTGGTCCTTTAGTGGGCACAAATTACTTTAGACTCTTTTTTTTTTTTTTTTTTGCGGTACGGTACGCGGGCCTCTCACCGCCGTGGCCCCTCCCACTCCAACAGCCATTGTTTTGATTTCCTTTATCATAAACTAGTTCTGTCTCTCCTTCCACTTCATAAAAACTTCATACAAATGGAATTAGATAGTAGGTACTCTTGTGTAATGCTTCTTTTACTCAGCAAAGTATTTCTGAGATTCACAGATGTTGCTGCTAAGTGTTCCATTGAATGAATGCACTGAAGGTTGTTTATGCAGTCTCCTGTGGATGGACACCAGGGCTGTTTCCATTTTGCAGCAGCACAACAAACTTGCTATGTATCTTCTTGTACAAGTTTTTTTTTTTTTTTTTTGCACAGCAAACACTTAGGAATGAGACTGATGAGTCATAAAATAAATGTGTATTTAATTTTATGAGAAAGTGCAAGACTTTTTTCCAAAGCGGTTTTGTACCATTTTACACTCCCACCAGCAACATGGGAGATTTCCCATTAATTGTTCCACATTGCCACCAACATACTTTCTGGGAAACACCACTCTCCAGGAGTGGTGTTCTACTCCCTAGAACATCAGACATCATGGGTGTCACAGAGGATGAGAGAATAGTTCTACAATATTTCTAGAGGGAGTGAGCAATTTAGCCAGTCCAGGCTTCCACTTTGCAAACAGGAGACCAGGACCGCCGCAGGTGTCTAAGGGACACTAAGATTCAGCAGAAAAAGCCCTGGAGTAAAACATCACTGATCAAGAGACACAAGACTGTGTTGGTCTTCATCTCCTACTGCTTTTCTGTGGGGCCTTAGGAAAATCAAGGTTAGAAGAGAATCAAGACTGGTGGTCCCTATGAGTCTTTCCAACTTTCCCTTTTGTCTTCTTTGGCCCTGGGACCGAGTGGAGGAGAATGTCCCACGTCCCTGCAAATCACGAGGGCAGCTCTCTCTCTTCACTGTGTCCTACTGCTTTCTGCGAAAGCACCTTTTTCTTTTCTCTCTCTCCCTTCCTCCCTCCCTCCCTCCCTCCCTTCCTTCCTTCCTTCCTCAGACATAAACACTTGTGCTCTCTTTACAAGGAAATAAACGGATAGGGACAGGCTGGGGTTTTTTTTTCATCAATTCTCCATGTCCACTAGCCAACAAACCTCCTTCAAGCTCTGAATGCTCTCTACCCCTGCAGTGGTTAACACTGCTTCCTCTGCACAAAGCTGTCCTCTCCTTGCCCCTCCTCCGAGGCTGCTTCCTTCAGCCTCAACCTGGAGGCACTAGGGCTTCCTTTTCCAGCTTGGGGATCAAGCGCTTCATTTCTTGACTTCAGAAATCCCATTCCTTCTCCTGGAGGATATCTCTACAGATTGATCATTCAATTTAATGCTTTACCTCTTCACCTGCATTTGTACAGACCCAGAGTCAACTGATGATATTTCCAGAAGAATACTGTTTGGTGAGTCACCAAGGCTGAGAAAGTCACCTCATCTCACATGTCAGCCGGAGCAGATCCAAAGTCACACGTCACACAGACAGTGCTGCATGGCAAATACATATGTAATGCCTGAAGATGTCTTTCCTTTTCTGAGAAGTTAAAGAAGCTCTTTCATTACAGATGGCCAATAGGCACATGAAAAGATGCTCAACATCACTAATTATTAGAGAAATGCAAATTAAAACTACAATGAGGTACCACCTCATACCAGTCACAATGGCCATCATCAAAAAGTCTACAAGTAACAAGTGCTGGAGAGGGTGTGGTGAAAAGGGAATCCTCTTACATTGTTGGTGGGAATGAAAGCTGGTACAACCACCGTGGAAAACAGTATGGAGGTTCCTCAGAAAAATAAAAATAGAGTTACCATATGATCCAGCAATCCTACTCCTGGGCATATATCTGACAAAACTATTATTCAAAAAATACATGCACCCCCATGTTCATAGCAGCACTATTCACAATAGCCAAGATATGGAAACAACCTAATGTCCATTGACAGATGAATAAAGAAGATGTGGTACATACATACAATGGAATACTACTCAGCCATAAAAAAGAATGAAATAATGCCATTTTCAGCAACATGGATGCAACTAGAGATTATCATACTAAGTGTAGTAAGTCAGAAAGAAAAAGACCATATGATATCACTTATATGTGGAACCTAAAATATGACACAAATGAACCTATCTATAAGACAGAAACTGACTCATGGACATAGAGAATGGACTGGTGGCTGCCAAGGGGAAGGGGGTTGGGGGAGGGTTAGAGTGGGAGTTTGGGGTTGGTAGATGCAAACTAGTATATATAGAATGGATACACAAGGTCCTACTGTATAGCACAGGGAATTATATTCAATATCCTGTGATAAACCACAATGGAAAAGAATATTAAAACAAGAATATATATATTATGTGTGTGTGTGTATATATATATATATATATATATATATATGTATGTATATAAAACTGAGTCACTCTGCAGTGCAGCAGAAATTAACACAGCATTGTAAATCAACTATACTTCAATAAACAAAAAATATTGGGAAAAAAAAAGCTCTTTCATGAAAAAAAAATTTGGGGCATTTATTCTCCAGTTAAGAAACTTGTCCAATGGATCAGGCATGATTTCCCAGCAACTGAGGAATGTGGCCTTTGGTCTAGAGCTGCCCTGCCCAATATGGCAGTCACCTGTCACATGTGCTACGAAGATGTGCTCTAAGTGTAAAAGTCACAATCATGTTACAGAGAGTACAGCAATGCTAAAATATGCTGATTATTTTAAAACATTTTTTGCACACTGAAATATTTTTGGATATACTAAAATTAAATAAAATTGTTAAAATTTCTCCTGTGTCTTTACCTTTCTCAATGTGACTATCAGAAAACTTAAAATCCCGTATTTGACATGAATCACATTTCCATCGGACAGCATGGATCTAGAGCATTTTAAAGGAAGGTCTTCCTTTCCCAACAGTTTGTTCTTATTCACTTCACCTTGAACATTTCTCATCTAAAGTCAACAGAATAAGTGCTTCAGAAATGTTTCTTATAGAAAGGTTTTTTTTCCTCCACTAAGTACACAGTTTTAAACAATCACTTCTATCTTTCAAGTCTGATTTTTAAAGCCTAACAGTATGGATCTCCATGTGCTACACACGGTAGCTGGGTCTCCTGTGCAAAGCCAAGGGGCTATATCCACTTTCAAAGGCAGGACAAGTGTCACAGAAACAGATCACAGAGAAGCATATTTGTAACACGCATGGGGTTAGGACCCGCTAATAGCACCTCCGTTAGTACTGAGATGACCACATCCTTCTGACCATTGTATTCTAAACATAATCAGCCTAAGATGTCATATGTGCCATATCCAGAGGCCTCCTTTTATGAGCAGGGTGAGGCCCATCTGAGAAGGAGTAATGCATGTCTTGCCTCCATAATCCTGGAGTATCCCTTCCCACCTTGAAAAGCTTCGAAGCTTCAGAGTAGCAATACTCCAGGAATTCAAGACCTCTCCCCTGCCCCACTGCTGAGATGCCACAGGAAGCCCTGGAAAGGGTTATTGCTCAGGAGATGTGTACATGTCTGGATCCTTCCTGTGCTACTAAGGGATGTTGCTTCATTTATACATTCCCTGCCTCTGATCCCTGAGTGGTAACATGCTGGGGCATACAGAGGGAGGGGTGGTGTAGGACTTGGAAGGATAGCATCTCTGATCCCTCTCTTTCTAACTCTGCATAACTAGTGTCCTGCACTACACAATTCCATGTGTTGTTGGCACTGTCTCGGCCACACCCATCTTCTCCCTGTGGCTGTAGCTACCTTCCACATCTGAATGACTTGTACATATTTCCACTGCAGAGAAATAGACAAGCTGGCTTTACAAAGAGCTTTACAGAGCTGGTTTGATTTCCAAAACAAATTATTCTATTGCTAAGACATAGTGAGTAAACCCAGACTGTTAGTGGGTGGTGATGAAGTACTGTGTTAGATTGGACATCCAATGTTCTCATATTACTTCTAGGCTTACTTATAAATTTATAACTATTGACCCGACCATTAAAATTGATACTTCTCAAAAAAAAGTTGAAAATACGGGACCATAAAGACCAATGTCCATGACGAGCTCATGAACAAACCCAGACTGTGAATCATCCTACTTTAAAGCATGTGATTGTATTTTGATGGAAGGAACTCCTGGCATATTGTTGTCCACTAGTTATGATAGACATAGGGACATAGGTAGAAAGCTACAATATTTTCTGTAAGTAATACTTCATAATATATTATTTCATTTAATTTCTTTTTTTATTGTTTTGGCTCTTGGATTTTCATTCAGTCTGGCAACCATTGTCTTACTGGTTGGGGAGATCAGCTGGGTTTGAGATTTATTGCTGTTATGATTATTCTCAGGGCACCATACTCTAAATTTCTGTAGTGATAACCTGTGTTTAGGGTTGGGTTAGTTTTTCAGAGCACTGCCTGTTCGCCTTTTTTTTTTTTTTTTTAATATCTTTAATGGAGTATAATTGCTTTACAATGGTGTGTTAGTTTCTGTTTTATAACAGAGTGAATCAGCTATACATATACATATATCCCCATATCTCCTCCCTCTTGCGTCTCCCTCCCACCCTCCCTATCCCGCCCCTCTAGGTGGACACAAAGCACCAGGCTGATCTCCCTGTGCTATGCGGCTGCTTCCCACTAGCTATCTATTTTACATTTGGTAGTGTATAAATGTCCATACCACTCTCTCATTTCACCCCAGCTTACCCTTCCCCCTCCCCATGTCCTCAACTCCATTCTCTACGTCTGCGTCTTTATTCATGTCCTGCCCCTAGGTTCTTCAGAACCTTTTTTTTTTTTTTTTTTAGATTCCATATATATGTGTTAGCATGCAGTATTTGTTTTTCTCTTTCTGACTTACTTCACTCTGTATGACAGACTCTAGGTCCACTCACCTCACTTAATTTCAACCTTGCTGTTCTAGAAAGAAATTAATGCATAAATTCTTTCTACAAGTATATTTTTCACTCTTCCCATGAGTTAAGAGACAGGTGTTAACTATATTTCTGTATTCAGTAGTATAGGTGATCTCTGACTTAAGAAAAAAAGACTTCTTACATTTGCTGTGTCCCTACAGAGTTGTCTGTAAATTGAAGTAAAAGCCAGAGGAAAAAACCCTCTGTTAAGCAAAGAATAACTACCGTAAATGTATACTGTCACTTCAGATACTCATGGGTCAAGCTTTCTTGAAAGAAGACCTACCTGTACACCACCAAAACATCACCAAAAATCATCATTAGATTCAAATTCTTTCTAACAACCAAATCTATTGGGTAGTTAATGAAAATACGCATGGAATACTAATTTTAGAAAGGGTGTCAGATGCAACTTAGTTTAATCATAGAAAGATTTTCTCTTCCTGAGAGAAGTGGTGGCTTCTTCTATTTAAATACTCCCAGTGATAGATCTCGTTGCCCTGTGCCCTGGTTCTATTTTTATCTGTTTCTATAATTATTAAAAGATTCTCTCTGTTAAGCTGAACCGTGTCTTCCTATAACTCCATTTCCATCCTCCCTACAGGGCCACCTATAGCAAGCCTCATTCATCTTATCACTTGACAAACATCATGTTTAAAGACACCAAATATTAACTGCCACTTGCTGAGATTTTACTGTGTACTGGGCACCATATTAACACGTATTATGAACTTACTCCTCATAGCAACACAAAGAAATAGGTGCATGAATCCTCCTTCTATAGGGGAACAAATGGAGCAATGGTGAGGTTCCCTATCCCATCGGAGACAACCTAGATAGTGGAAGAGTGGGCTCTGAACCCTGGTGCCTGCTGCCAACACCTGCACTCTGGACACCCAAAGACACACATTTTAACCTGAACTGGTACATGTATAGATCCTCTACTGCCATCCATGGAGGAAGCATAGGATCCAGGTTTATTCAAATTTTTGCAGTGTTAAGATGATACTATTTTACAGAAAAAAAAACAAAAAATAAAAATTGAGTAACTCTTTGACATTAGGTAACACTTACGCTTGATCCCACTCCGTGGAACTATTCGTCCTAGCCTCTTTCTCCAAATATGCATCAGAAATTGGTTGTTTCTAGTGTTTTCTTTCAGACATATCAGCTCATTCAAGGGTTGGTGTTCTGAAAGTAATTCTCAGAAGTTTGTACCACTCCTTTTTATGTTACCTCGGTAAAAAGTTCCTCTCTATATTTTGTACAAGTTATTTTCTTTTACAATCGAATAGGCTGCACAATCCCAACCATGTCACTTACTGAGAGGTCTGTTCATTTATTTCTTAAGAATTCTAATTCTCTTACACAGTATATTGCAGCTGTGAACAAAGCCAAATAAATTTCCTCCAAGAGAAAATATGGTTTTATCCTAGAGATACTTTTAATTATTAAGCAGTCCAACTTAATTCATCATTAGGGCCCATAATGAAAGGCAATAAGGCAATTTAGAAGGAATGAAGCAGAGGTGCTATAAAATAAAATATAAAGTCCTAACATTTATCACAGCTTGAAGGAGAGAAATTTATTCTGCTGGAAGCAATAATTTTAGATGTAAAACTTGAGCTATTAAAGAACTTACGTCCACCCTGTGGTACATAGAAACTGGCTAGCTGTTCACAAAATGCAGTTCCTTTCCTTTTGGACACAGTTGGACTATATTCCTTGTGGTTAAAAGTAGCCAGATGAGTGAGTTCTGGACAATGGAATGGAGCAGCCATTTGGGGGTATGCACATAAAATCCTTCCTTGTAACTGTCCAGTCTTTTCTGCTTCTGGTTAGCTGTGATGGAGATGACCCCCAGGCCAGTCTGAAACCCATACATCGAAAATTGTAAGGCTACAAAATGGAAGGAAATGGAGGCTTTAAATTCGAACTTGGAGAAGAGCTGCCAGATCAGGAGGACTTCAAGGTAGACTCTTAGGTGAGTGAAAAATAAAGCTCTCTTACATGAGATTTGAGAGGTCCAAGTTGTATCTGTCATAGCAGCTAGCGTTATTTGAACTAACACAGCTCCCGTTAATAAGCATAGATATCCATGGGTCCTGAGAAATCACAAAGCTTAATATATTTACTCTATATTTATTAATTAATTAACATCTTTATTGGAGTATAATTGCCTTAAAAGGGTGTGTTACTTTCTGCTTTATAACAAAGTGTATCAGCTGTACATATACATATATCCCCATATCTCCTCCCTCTTGCGTCTCCCTCCCACCCTCCCTATCTCAACCATCTAGGTGGTCACAAAGCACCAAGCTGATCTCCCCGTGCTATGCGGCTGCTTCCCACTAGCTATTTTACACTTGGTAGTGTATATATGTCCATGCCACTCTCTCACCTCATCCCAGCCCACCCCACCCCCTCCCTGTGTCCTCAAGTCCACTCTCCACGTCTGCATCTTTATTTCTGTCCTGCCCCTAGGTTCTTTAGAACCTTTTTTTTTTTTTAGGTCCCATATATATGTGTTAGCATACGGTATTTGTTTTTCTCTAACTTACTTCACTCTGTATGACAGACTCTAGGTCCATCCACCTCACTACAAATAACACAATTTCGTTTCTTTTTGTGGCTGAGTAATATGCCATTGTATATATGTGTCATATCTTCTTTATCCATTCATTTGTTGATGGGCACTTAGTTGTTTCCATGTCCTGACGATTGTAAATAGTGCTGCAGTGAAAACTGTGGTACATGACACTTTTTGAATTATGGTTTTCTCAGGGTATATGCCCAGTAGTGGGATTGCTGGGTTGTACGGTAGTTCTATTTCTAGTTTTTTAAGGAACCTCCATACTGTTCTCCATAGTGGCTGTATCAATTTACATTCCCACCAACAGTGCAAGAGGGTTCCGTTTTCTCCACACCCTCTCCAGCATTTATAGTTTGTAGATTTTTTGATAATGGCCATTCTGATTGGTGTGAGGTGGTACCTCACTGTAGTTTTGATTTGCATTTCTCTACTGTTTGTTGGCAATCTGCATATCGTCTTTGGAGAAATGTCTATTTAGGTCTTCTGCCCATTTATGGATTGGGTTGTTTTTTTTTTGATACTGAGCTGCATGAGTTACTTGTATATTCTGGACATTAATCCTTTGTCAGTTGCTTCATTTGCAAATATTTTCTCCCATTCTAAGGGTTGTCTTTTTGTATTGGGTATGGTTTCCTTTGCTGTGCAAAAGATTTAAGTGTCATTAGGTCCCATTTGTTTATTTTTGTTTTTATTTCCATTTCTCTAGGATGTGGGTCAAAAAGGATCTTGCTGTGATTTATGTCATAGAGCGTTCTGCCTATGTTTTCCTCTAAGAGTTTTATAGTGTCTGGCGTTACATTTAGATCTTTAATCCATTTTCTTTTTTTTTTGGCGGAATGCGGCCCTCTCACTGTTGTGGCCTCTCCCTTTGTGGAGCACAGGCTCCAGATGCGCAGGCTCAGTGGCCATAGCTCACAGGCCCAGCCGCTCCGTGGCATGTGGGATCTTCCCTGACCGGGGCACGAACCCGCATCCCCTGCATCGGCAGGCAGACTCTCAACCACTGCGCCACCAGGGAAGCCCGATCTTTAATCCATTTTGAGTTTATTTTTGTGGATGGTGTTAGGTTTCATTCTTTTACATGTATCTGTCCAGTTTTCCCAGCACCACTTATTGAAGAGGCAGTCTTTTCGCCACTGTATATTCTTGCCTCCTTTATCAAAGATAAGATGACCATATGTGCATGGGTTTATCTCTGGGCTTTCCATTCTGTTCCATTGATCTATGTTTCTGTTTTTGTGCCAGTACCATACTGTCTTGATTACTGTAGCTTTGTAATATAGTCTGAAGTCAGGGAGCCAGATTCCTCCAGCTCTGTTTTTCATTCTCAAGATTGTTTTGGCTATTCAGGACCTTTTGCGTTTCCCTACTCCCTACAGACTGTGAAATATTTTGTTCTAGTTCTGTGAAAAATGCCATTGGTAGTTTGATAGGGATTGCACTGAATCTGTAGATTGCTTTGGGTAGTAGAGTCATTTTCACAATGTTGATTCTTCCAATCCAAGAACATGGTATATCTCTTCATCTATTTTTATCATCTTTAATTTCTTTCATCAGTGTCTTATAATTCTCTGCATATAGATCATCTGTCTCCTTAGGTAGGTTTACTCCTAGATATTTTATTCTTTTTGTTGCAATGCTAAATGGGAATGTTCTCTTAATTTCACTTTCAGATTTTTTATAATTAGGGTATAGGAATGCAAGAGATTTTGGTGCATTAATTTTGTATCCTGCTACTTTACCAAATTCATTGATTAGGTATGGTAGTTTTCTGGTAGGCTCTTTAGATTCTTTATGTATAGTATCATGTCATCTGCAAACAGTGACAGCTTTACTACTTCTTTTCCAATTTGGATTCCATTTATTTCTTTTTCTTCTCTTATTGCTGTGGCTAAAACTTCCAAAACTGTGTTGAATAATAGTGGTGTGAGTGGGCAACCTTGTCTTGTTCCTGATCTTAGTGGAAATGGTTTCAATTTTTCACCATTGAGAATGATGCTGGCTATGGGTTTGTCATATATGGTCTTTATTATGTTGAGGTAAGTTCCCTCTATGCCTACTTTCTGGAGGGTTTTTATCATAAATGGGTGTTGAATTTTGTCGAAAGCTTTCTCTGCATCTACTGAGATGATCATGTGGTTTGTCTCCTTCAGTTTGTTAATACGGTGTATCACACTGATTGATTTGCGGATACTGAAGAATCCTTGCATTCCTGGGATAAACCCCACTTGTTCATGGTGTATGCATCTTTGGATGTGCTGTTGGATTCTGTTTGCTAGTATTTTGTTGAGGATTTTTGTATCTATGCTCATCAGTGATATTGGCCTGTAGTTTTCTTTCTTTGTGACATCACTGTCTGGTTTTGGTATCGAGGTGATGGTGGCCTCGGAGAATGAATTTGGGGGTGTTCCTCCCTCTGCTATATTTTGGACGAGTTTGAGAAGGATAGGTCTTCGCTCTTTTCTAAATGTTTGGTAGAATTCACCTGTGAAGCCATGTGGTCCTGGGCTTTTGTTTGTTGGAAGATTTTTAATCACAGTTTCAATTTCAGTGCTTGTGATTGGTCTGTTTATATTTTCTATTTCTTCCTGGTTCAGTCTCAGAAGATTGTGCTTTTCTAAGAATTTGTCCATTTCTTCCAGGTTGTCCATTTTATTGGCATACAGTTGTCTGTAGTAATCTCTCACGATCCTTTGTATTTCTGCCGTTTCAGTTGTTACTTCTTTTTCATTTCTAATTATGTTTATTTGAGTCTTTTCCCTTTTGTTCTTGATAAATAACCAAGAGATCACTGAAGAAATCAAAGAGGAAATCAAAAAATACCTAGAAATAAATGACAATGAAAACACGACGACCCAAAACCTATGGGATGCAGCAAAAGCAGTTCTAAGAGGGAAGTTTATAGCAATACAATCCTACCTCAGGAAACAAGAAAAATCTCAAATAAACAACCTAACCTTACACCTAAAGCAATTAGAGAAAGAACAAAAAAACCCCCAAAGTTAGCAGAAGGAAAGAAATCATGAAAATCAGATTAGAAATAAATGAAAAAGAAATGAAGACACAATAGCAAAGATCAATAAAACTAAAAGCTGGGGGGCTTCCCTGGTGGCACAGTGCTTGAGAATCTGCCTGCTAATGCAGGGGACACGGGTTTGAGCCCTGGTCTGCGAAGATCCCACATGCCACAGAGCAGCTAGGCCTGTGAGCCACAACTACTGAGCCTGTGCGTCTGGAGCCTGTGCTCTGCAACAAGAGAGGCCGCGATAGCAAGAGGCCCGCGCACTGCGATGAAGAGTGGCCCCCGCTTGCCACAACTGGAGAAAGCCCTCGCACAGAAACGAAGACCCAACACAGCAAAAATAAATTAATTAATTAATAAAAACGCCTACCCCCAACATCTTCTTTAAAAAAAAAAAAAAACCTAAAAGCTCGTGTTTTGAGAACGTAAACAAAATTGATAAACCATTACTCTATATTTTATATTTACCATTACATGTCATCTGGTTATACTAGTGTTTATTTATCTTTGAATGAGTTTTTGCTATGGAGTTTCATTATTAGACGGGGTAAAAAGAGTGAAACATTAATGTTAGAAGGATTAGGCCTGAGGGAGAAAACTATAAAACTTACTTGAAAGCCTTTGAAGGTAAGGTAGAAAGGCCAACAATTTAACTTTTTCCCAGCATCCTCCTCCCCAGTTTCTAGGCTTAGGTAGAACAATATTTAAAATAAGAAATTCAATATTTAACTTTCCAAAAAATGAAAACAACATGAAAAAGTAAAACAGGAAGCGTTACAGAGTAAGACCGCCCTAGGTTCCTATCCTTTGCTAAAAATGCAGCTAGGAAGACCGAGATTTACATTTGCTGTAAGAATTAAATAAAACATTCAAGCACCTAGCACATAGTAGCTCTTCCATAATCCCTGACTAGAATAATTGAAAGCTGACATTCTTCTTTACTTTTTATACGTATTTCAGGGAAAATATGTTGAAGTTAGACACTTGGTAGAGAATACACACACAGACACATATACACACATGAATATTAACAGTTACTCAGCAAGTATAAGCATCTAGGCAAACATGCAATATATACATTATTAAAGTCCTTATGCCGTGGAAAATTACACATTAAAAGTCAGAGGTGACAGAACAAAAATAGGTCAGGGCAGACCATTCTAAATGTATGCACCTTGTGATCAGAGTACAAACAAAAAAACAAGCCTAATAAAAATTCTGGCACAGTCGAAAGACGTGATGAATCCTTAGTAAATAAAACTATAGTATATAAAAGGATTTTAATTTACAAACAAACAAAAAGTGTGGGGTAGCTTGATGGAAGTAAGTTAAGAGAAGGTTAAAACTGAGTCTTCTTCCTGCATCTTGCAGCAACATGGATGGACCCAGAGATTATCACACTAAGCAAAGTAAGTCAGAAAGGGAAAGTGACACAAATGAACATATCTATGAAACAGAAACAGAATCATAAACATAGAGAATAGACTGGTGGTTGCCAAGGGGGAAGAGGGTGGGGGAGGGAAGGACTGGGAATTTGGGATTAGCTGATGCAAACTATTTATATAGGATAGATAAACAACAAGGTCCTACACAATAGCACAGGGAAATATATTCAATATCCTGTGACAAACCTTAATGGAAAAGAATATGAAAAAGAATATACATATGTATAACTGAGTCACTTGCTGTACAGAATTAACACAACATTGTCAATCAAACATATTTCAATAAAATCTTTTAAAAACTGAGTCTTGGAGACAAGGTAAAAATGCCAAAAGATGAAGACTAGCATAATAAATGCTTCCCAGACAGAACATGTAGGTACACCAAGTCAGGAAAACACATGTAGAAATGGGCCAATGCACACAACCACATTCCCTCATAGCTCACTGAATTCAGCTGTGTTAGTAAACTTTAGTATGTTAAACATTAATGTGCCAGGAAAAACCAATGTGACCACCATGTTTTTTCTCTTTTACTATTCTTTTATTGAAGTATCGTTAATTTACAATGTTGTGTTAGTTTCAAGTATACAGCAAAGTGATTCAGATATATGTGTGTGTGTGTGTGTGTGTGTGTGTGTGTATATATATATATATATATATATATATATACACATTCTTTTTCAGATTATTTTCCACTATAGGTTATTGTAAGGTGTTCAGTATAGTTCACTGTACTATACAGTACATCCTTGTTGTTTACCTATTTTATATATAGTAGTATGCATACGTTAATCCCAAACTCCTAATTTATCCCCCCCCCACCATGATGGCCATGTTTTGACATCACTCTCCTATTTACCAATTGTGTATGTGTCAATGTGTATTACAGAAACATGTATTACAGCAGAATAGAGTAGGGGATCAACAAATATTTGTTGAATGAATAAATGGATAAATAAGTGCCTTACAGTTCTATGGGGGGAAAGACAGGCAAGTAATAAGAATATGGAGTATAAAATTTGTAGCATAAATCCTGACTTGGGTCCAAGTCAACAACTTATTGGCATTTAACCTCTTGGAGACTTGGTTTCTTCCTCCTTATACAGTCCATCATGATAATAACTTACTTCCCAGGGTTATTTTGAAGAGTAAGAAGGATTTCTTGAAGAGTAAACATGCTTTGATGTTTTTAATGGACTATACAAATGATTAGTTACCACTATTACCAATAGCGTGCTTCTCTGTTGAAGTGCTCAGCAAATGAACACTTCGTGGAAAACTGAGAATTCGGCTAGATCATGATGGGGAGTTGCACATGGACAGTTGAGGGATCTGAGAGAGCAGAGTGTGGGTCGAGGTTACAGAAGATGAAAATAAAATAAATTCACATTTTACCCAAACAATAGTGAGTCAACTAGATTGATAGGTTACTGCTGATAGGTTTTTGCTGACAGGTTACTGCTGATAGGTTACTGCTGGTAGGTTACTGCTGATAGGTTACTGCTGACAGCTCCTAGCACTAGAAACGTAAGATGGAGTTAGTCTAGTAAGAGGCAGTACACATCAATGCATTTCCTTTTTTATTTTTTTCCCTATATCTTCTCTACAATGTGAATTAACTTTCATGTTAGCCAAAAAACACAGAACTCGTTATTTCTCAAGAATTACAGAATTTTAGAGCTAGAAAAGGCTTGGTGTTTATATAGTCAATTTATCCTCCACCCACTAAGGTCTTTAATTTGACCTTATTTCTGCTCAAGAAAGCATTTCCAAACCAAAGCTGCTAAATTCTGTTCATTATGTTGAACTAAGCTACACACACGTATTGGTCTTATCAAAGAGAAGATCCAAATTGTTAGGGTTCTTGCTTCATTGATTTTCCTTGACTGAAGCCATGCATGTATTGGCTTTCAATGTGCAGAGCATATGGTGACTGCAGTCTCTTCTAGTATAGATTTTACTGCTACATATTTTAAAGAAAAGAGGTGTTTGCAAAAAAAAATAACATTAATATATATAGCTACTGTATGTTACACAGAGGTTCTCTTTAACTTTAGACAATTTTTTAAAGGAAGAATTTAAGGGAGCAAACACCATAAATATCAATCACTCTGATGATAAAAATCCAAGTATACCTCCAAGTATACTTGACCAAATACCTGGACAAGAATCAGTACTTCATCTCCAAGCTGACCATCAGGCAAAGACTTGGAATATGCTGTAATACTGCACAGGACTTATGCACAGTCCTAGGTTCAGAAAAGAATCCCATTCAATTTCCCAAGCTTTTCTGGGAGGCTGATAAAGACACAAGACCTTCTTCCCCAGTGACCCCCATAAACCACAGTCAGGTTTACAACTGCACAGAGACCAATTCCAAAGGGAGTTCCTTGGATCACTTATCCCTAAGGTTTAGATTATAGAGGGATGATTTCCAGGGGGTGTTCTTGGACTACCTGTCCCCAAGACAGTCGCAGAGAAGATTATTTCATTGTAAGATAATTTTGGAAAACACTGCTTACTGGATTCCTCTACTGGCAATGTGCAAAGTTCATTTGCATATAAAAGGCATGAAGAAGTGTTGCTGAAAACAAATATGTTTAGCTTTATTTCAGACAGTGTTTAACCAGATATTTACCCAAAGAAACTTTCTTTTCAGATACAGTTTCTCTACCCCAGCAAAGCACTTTGGGAAAAATGTGTTCAAAGCCTCTGTTTATTTAGGAAAGAAGCAAATTTCTTAAGCTGACTCTATACATCATCCTGTATCCTTACTACTCACATTCCTCTATTCCTCTAGTCACAGCTATCATGCTTCTGCTCAGCCCTTCTTGCCCATTGTACTAAATCCAGGGAATGTTCCTGACTCAGTTTGACTTTTTAGCACACTCAGCAACATGCAGCAGATATACCTATTGCTTCCTTTCCAAAGCTTTCATTTTCTTGGCCTCTCCCTATATCCCTTTATCTCTTCCCTCTCAGTCTTCTTATAGCCAAGTCTCTTTCCTAGTCTGGTACCACCAAGAGTGGGCCCTAGACGAGTAGCATCAGCACCGCAACCTAGGGGATTTTCAGAAATGCAGAATCTCAGCCCTACTTCAGACCCTACTGCATCAGATCTCTTGGTTGGAGCTTTGGAAACTTGTTAACAAGCCCTCCAGGTGATTCTGATACTAGTTTGAGAACTTTTACTATACCCCCCATTCTGGTTCTTCTGGGGCTTGCCAATGGTCGTTTTCTCCTGGATTCAAACACCATCAACACACCAGTGCCTAGTATAACACTTATTGTATGGTGGGTGCTCCATAAATACTGGGTGATTAAATGAACATATAATTCCAGTCTACATCTCTAGCCAGCCCTGAATACTCTGACCAGATATCTACATTTGATGGTCTTTTGGCCTCTCAAATCCACCATGTACAAAACTGCCCTCTTTTTCTTCCTTCCCTTAACCCGACCCAATAATAATAATTAACATTAAATGTTATTTCTATACTCCAAGCTTCTTGTGAGTTGTCTCACTTAGTCCTGTCAACACCACCTGTGAGGTGTATATGGTTAGTGCAGCATTACAGGTAAGGAGTCTTGAAGATCAAAGAGTTAACCTCGCCAAGATCACAAGGTTATAAAGGCTGGAACTCCCATACACCTTCAGGTATCTTTGATCCAACAATCTGAACTGCAATGTCTTCAATGGCATGCCTTAATCTGGTTATTTGTTATATATACTATTTTCACCAAAAATCTGTAACACATTCTAGATTTTCCTTCTGCCTGCATCTTTTACATCCAGTCAATCCAAACACTAGTACTCATCCATTCTCCAAACCCACTTTTGTAATTGTACCCCAAAACTCCAGTATCTCTCCCTGGAGTATGACAAAATCCTCTCTACTGGATACCCACCCCTGGCACCACTGCCCAGCTACTAGCCATGGCAAGATTTGTAACACACAAATAGGGCTACAATACCCCCTCCTTTATCTCGTCTCTGCAGAACACTCATCAACACTTATCACTGCGCATAAAATTGGGTCCAAACTCCATCTCATGAGCTTCAAGGCCCCCTTTTTCTGTTCCTCTTCATCAATTACCACTGCTTTCTTCCAACTCTACCCATTGGCTACAGTGACCTTTTTTCAATTCTTTGAATACAGTGGTTGCCAGAACTTTGCACTGATTCTTTACTACTATCTCTCCCTCCCTCTACCTGGCTATTCTTATACTCAGGTATCCATGACCTCCTCCTTGCCTGGATTAGATTCTCATTCGATAGGCTGTCTCCACACTCATTTCTTCAGTCTAATTTTTGTTGAGATGTGTGTACTCTCTGAGAGGTGCTGGGGGCTTCCTTCTATATCCCAGGGCTCAGCTCAATGACTTAAGCGTGGTTAAGTGAATACAAAAAGTCACCAGAGCATTCACTGTCTTGTCCAGTGCAGACAAGGAAACCAAAAATTAAAACACTGGGCCTTAAGTGCTTTGATAAGTGAAATACAACTATGGTAAAATAGTCCTGAGTGCATCTGTAACAGAAAACCTGACTCAGTGGTATGAATGGATGTTGATCAATAGATGTTAATCAGTTGGCTGATGCCACGGCTCAGCTATGCTTTGAAGGATCCAGGCTCTAGCAAGGTCTACGATTTACCATCCTTGTGGTGCAGGACTGTTCCTTGTTCTTGTTGTCTCATGCAAGATGACTGCTGCTTCTCCAGCTTTCAAGTGGGAGGAAGGAAAGAAGGGCCAAGGACAAAACGCTTGCCAGCTCAAAGTCTTTTTTTCTTTTCAAATGGAGAAAAGAAGGCGTGTCCAAAAGCCCCACTCTAGTAATCTCCCCCAGTGTTGCACTGGCCAGAACCATGCCACCTGGGCATCCCCAAAGAGCAGGGGGCTGTGGTCAGAGGTGAGTCGGCCTGTCACTGCTGGGTACCATCACTGCAATCACCAGAGCAGAAAGATGAGCAGAGTGAGAACAGATGCGCTCAGAGGCATAAAGTAAGCAGAGAGTTTTTCAGGCTGTGCTAAACCCAGCCTTAGACAATGAGAAAAACAAGAAGAGATACAATTGGATTTGTGTTTTAGAAAGCTCATTTTCACTACAATTCTAATCACATCCGAAACTACCAAATCGGGAACTTCCAAGGGCCCAGGGTAGGAAGAGAGAGTTTTTCACGCTATCATGTGTGAAATGAGTAAATCACAGAGTTCTTAGTTCTCTAAGTTAGCACTGTGGTAGAAGCTTCGGTTAAATTTAATTTAAAAAAAAAGAGAGAGAAAGAGAGAAGGAAAGGGAAATATGGCTTAAGAAAATTAACTGTAGCCAAGGAAGAATGAGCCATGACTCTAAAAGTACAAAAAACAAACTGGAGCAGGGTACCTGCTGCGTGCCAGACATCTTCACATACTGTGGCAGCCACAGATTCACCTCACAACCTCCAGCAACGGGGACAGTTCCGGTGCCAGGACCCCGCAGCTGTGTGGAGATTTTTTTAGACGGCCTAGAGGTACCGCTTCCCTAGCCTTGTTCCCTCCGTCCTTCCCTGGTCTCTGGCCCTCTTCGTTTTCCCAGGGTCCCTCCCCACCGTCTCTCACAGGCTTTTTCCCCAATGACATCCTTGCACGTTTAATCTCATCTTGGCGTCTGCTTCTCAGAGGGCTCAGAAGAACACACATTACATCATTTAATCCTCAGACAGTCCTAGGAGGTCAATGCCACCTTTTGCACTTCAGGGACAAGGAAAGTTAAAGAACTTGCTCAACCATAGGCCCCCATTTAGTTAGTTAGTGCCAGAGTAAAGCATCCAACTATTTTATGACAGTAAGTCCCTACATACGAACCTTCAAGTTGTGAACTTTCAAAGATGTGAACGTGGGTTCACATGTCCAATCATGTAAGTTAGTTCCTGTTTCTGGAGTACTCTGTCGTGTGTGCATCCTCTACAAGTGGTTGTGCTTTTGTGTACTTTACTGTACAGTACTGTACAGAGTACAGTAGTACAGTATGTTTATTTTAAGCCCAGGATGTCTGGAAGCAAGTGTAAAAGCCGCAGTGATGTAGCTGGTACTGTTAAGAAGTGCCAACTGTTGTACTGCACTACTGTACTTTTCAAGGTACTGTACTATAAGATTAAAAATGTTTCCTGGGCTTCCCTGGTGGCGCAGTGGTTGAGAGTCCGCCTGCCAATGCAGGGGACACGGGTTCGTGCCCCGGTCCGGGAAGATCCCACATGCCGTGGAGCGGCTGGGCCCGTGAGCCATGGCCGCTGAGCCTGTGCGTCCGGAGCCTGTGCTCCACAACGGGAGAGGCCACAACAGTGAGAGGCCCGCGTACCGTAAAAAAAAAAAAAAAAATGTTTCCTTTATTTTTTTCATTTGTTTGTTTTTTATGTATTATTTGTGTGAAAAGTATTATAAACCTATTACAGTACAGTACTATACAGCTGATTGTGCTAGTTGGGTACCTAGGCTAACTTTGTTGGATTTACGAACAAATTGGACTTACGAACTCATTCCTAGGTAGTGGACTTGCAGTATTTTTTTTTGAATTAACATTTGGTTTTTCTCCACCTTAAGGAAAAAGACAAATTCCACAAGATACACATGGAAACCGAGGCCAGCTTCACAATCAGACTGCAACTGTGATCTGGGGAACAAATGACAGAGTGGTAGCATTCCTTCAGAAACACTCTTCTCACTTCCAGGACCTGTAACTTTGGTACCAGAGAGACTATAAAATGTGACATCTCCCGAAAACTATTTTACATTGTAGCAGTTAAATGTCTGTTTTTTTGCAATTAAGTTGAAATCGCCTTTCGGTTCCTCTGTGTCACCAGACACAAAATATGTTTCTCAAAATATGCTCCCTTTACTGGCCCTGACCTGAAAATTCACCAGAAAACAAGATGTATTCCACTTGAAGATCAAGGCCCTGAACAGAGATTTACTGGAGAATTCTCTCATCTTAAGAGTTGCATTGTTAACATTTTATTAGTATATTGACTTTTTTTTCAAGTGTTTGTCATTATTGGTAATTTTCATGGTTACTTAATCTATGCCACTTTAAAAAGTCACTCTGGGTCCAGTTTCCCCTTTATTTTTCTGTTTTATAAGCAAAGGTATCTTGGCTTGGAGAAGGACCAGAAGAATCTGAACCTTTGCCTCCAGTCTGGGGCTCAGTTCCAGGGCAAATCCCTCCGGTCAATCAGGGCGTTCCTCGGCCTTGGTGGCCCCTTTTGAAAAGCCTGATCACATCACCTGTCCAGGACGTCGGAAGGATTTTGAACAAAGATAAAGCTTACACAGCTGACCCTGGAACAACGCGGGGATTAAGGAGCCAATCCCCCACCCCACCACGCAGTTGAAAATCTGCCTATAACTTTACAGTTATACTATATGTCAAATCATCTGAATGCTTTTAGACATATGTATCATTTACACAAAACACTGAGTATTTTAGAGAAGCTCTTGGTCATCGGACCTGGACTACTGCATTACTGCAACCTGGTTCACATAGAATTTTGTCTTAATATATTTTTATGTTTGTGGTCTCATGCTACTTCTCCACCACACTGCATTTTAATTTTATTTCCTGTGGTCCATAGGCTATCCTACTGTGAAAAACAAAAATTCTTTTGGGTTGAATTATCATTACACTTATTATCGTACTTTTGAAATTAAATATTAAAAACTCTTGGAAATTCCCTGGCAGTCCAGTGGTTAGGACGCTGTGCTTCCACTGCAGGGGGCTGGGGTTCAACCCCTGGTCAGGGAACTAAGATCCTGAAAGCCATAAGGCCAAAAATAAGAAAAATTCTTATAGCTATTATACATAAGGAGAAACTGTATTAAAAATTTATTTTAGTGAGATGTAGCTTTAAGCTTTTTAGTCAACTTTGGAAGCATCTCAGATGATTTTTCTAAGACTTATCAAATGACTATGAATTATGCCTCTTACTCTTTTGCTCAGGGATACCTCATTTTTCTCAACATACTTTGAAAGATTTGGAAAAATTAAGTATTAACTTAAAAAGACCCTTCCCAATATAAAGATGATAAAATACTTTGATCTTATCAAGTGCTTTGTATTTGTGCTAACCAACCTTTAAACTACAGATTTAGTGCTTGTAATTTATGTAAAATGGCTACCAAATAACTAGAATGGCAAAGTCACTGTCAAACCAATCAGCCAGATGAGGCTGACTTACTTTATCATTTTTCGTTTCAAATAAACATGGTAAGAAACATTCCTCACATGACCAGAACACTCTTTATTTCTAAGAGAGAGGCGGATGGGCGGGGAGTTAAGCCATCTCGGACAAGTCAGGAGATGAAAAGGGGAGGTTGCAGAACAGTCTCTTCATTCTCATTTGACTCTACAATATATTTAAATTCAGAAGTTCTCAACACAAACCCACTTATCCATTTCAATCATCTCAGACTGTCCTCAAAAGAATATGGCTGAATCTCAAAGCTCTACCAATGAGCACGGGCAGGATCCTGGAGGGTCCGATGTATTCCTTTCTTTTGTAAAGTGGAAAAAGTTGGGGAAGAACTGGTTTCAACTAAGGATGGATGTGAGGCTAGAAAACAATTCTCTGGAAACTCACACTTTTGCTCCACTCATTTACTTTCTCCAGAGGGTTTACAGGTTAGGTAGAGAGGCACACCCCGCACATAAAACCTAACAAAGGGACTTCCCTGGTGGTCCAGTGGGTAAGACTCTGCCCTCCCAATGTAGGGGGTCCGGGTTCAATTCCTGGTCGGGGAACTAGATGCCACATGCATGCCGCAACTAAGAAGCCTGCATGCCACAACAAAGATCCCAAGTGCCACAACTGAGACCCATCACAGCCTAAATTAAAAAAAAAAAAGCCTAACAGAAAGAAGGAGAAGTGTTTTGGAAGCAGTGTTCATCGTCTCTGGGGACCGACCGGTAAATCTGATCAAATTCTAGATCTGCTACTTCCCAGCTGTAGGAACTTGGACAAGGTGTGTAACCTTCTTGAATCTCAGGAACAGCATCAATCTCATATGGACAGTTAAGGGGTTACATGAAGATATATGTATAAACACTTAGCACCTGGTAAATGCTCAACAAAATATCAGCAAGGCACATATAAACACCTAATGACTATATAGTTTAAAGGTGCTTCCAAAGAAGTGAAAACTTGGAGAGGAACTGCTCCCTCCCGCTGCCAATCAGAAGAGGTTCCCCAAAGGAAGGTGACCCGGGCATCATCAGAAGACTTAGGACAAGAGAGAGGAGCTGACAGACATGCTGGGCAAGTATGGTCTTAAGAATGGGTTACCACAGGCTTTGGTGACATTGTGCTTATTTTTATTATTATTGTTATTTTTTTTTTGGCGGTACGCGGGCCTCTCACTGCTGTGGCCTCTCCCGTCGTGGAGCACAGGCTCCAGACGCACAGGCCCAGCGGCCATGGCTCACGGGCCCAGCCGCTCCGCGGCACGTGGGATCTTCCCGGACTGGGGCACAAACCCATGTCCCCTGCATCGGCAGGCGGACTCTCAACCACTGAGCCACCAGGGAAGCCCTATTATTATTTTTTTAATCCCCATAACTTTGGATTTTGTGCTCTTCTCATTCTGTTCTCTTTCTTTCAGATAAGGGCCCCATGATAATGCCCACTACTTCCCAATCCTTTTTATTTCCTTTCAAGATACTTTTTTTTTTTTTTTTTTTTTTTTTTTTGGCTGCACTGCATGGCATGTGAGATCTTAGTTCCCCAACCAGGGATCCAACCCACGCCCCTTGCACTGGAAGGGCAAAGTCTTAACCACTGGACTATGATGGAAGTCCCCTGAAGATATTCTTAATTTCATTGGTTTGTGTCTACCCATCATGCTCCTGCGCTCAACTGAATATCCCATCACACACGGGCAATCCTAGTCCCCAGCATACCAGGAAAGGGCACAGCCTTTGAGATTGTTCTGTGGATGACATGTACAATCATGGTGCGATCCTGTTCTTTCCTTTTTCATGCCATCTGCCATCAATTCACACCAAGATTTTTACTAATTTACACTGAGTCTTATCCCTAAGATATTTAACAGAACATAAATTCCTACTGGTAGAGGGTAGAAAGTAAAAGATAAGATGAATATTTTAAGTCTTGGATTATGGAGAAACCTATCATATTTTAGTCTTCCAATACTGGATCAATGAACCTTGTACGTATGTATTCCAAGTTATGTAAATGGGTTATTATTTTAAAACTAGAGGGTTATTTATTGTTTTGCATTCTTTGTTATCACCATTCAACTGTTCCCTATAATTTTATTACACCATCACTTTCACAGTATGGCTGTTCAAACTGCATGTGCTACTTTGCTCAAATTAGACCCACTTAGCAACATTTTTAAGAACTAAAATTGTGCTGAAACGCATTTACATCAGCCCTCTCATCACATCTTTAGAGAAACAGGCAAACAACTTTATTGTACCAGTTTTCAAAAAATATTTCTTAAAGCAAGCTTTGGCAAATTAGATAATTATTAAGCAAAACAATATGGGGCTCAACATGATGCATTAACAGTTTCTAATGTTATTGAACTGAACGACAAGAGAGGCACTTTGTTCTTACTTACTTGGCAGACAATCATTCTTTGCTCCAGCAATACTTCATGTGCATACTTCCAAGGAAGACTCATGAATGCAAAGGTTCATTAAGGGAATGAGAGAATCGATTGTAAAATGGAAAAGGCCGGGTGAGGTCATATTTCAAAGAGATGAATATGGTACACTCCATTATGTTGTAATCAGCCCCTCTCTTTCATTCCACAAACTGTCATAGTTAATCCTAATTTTTAAAAAAGGAAAAACAATTCTTGCAGCCTTTGGACCACCTTCATCCTAAAGCCAGGGAAGGAGTCACACATGCTGCAGGCATTTTCCATTCAGCGCCATCCTTGGAGTCCACCAAACCAATGTTCGCGACCATTTTTCTCCTTAATAAGAAAAACATTCAAATGCTACTATTATTGCTGCCCTGGCAAGCCACACTTAACAGATGGTACTTGCCCTGTACATGACACTTACAACATCAATCAAGACTGAATTTTATCTCAATTTATTATGGTTGCTGTCCAAATGAAAAAATGCTTATATCGTAAAAATGTCTTGCAATATAAATGTGCTAATGATGTAATCACAGGTTTCAGGCAAAAAAACAATCCTGATTTGGGTTAAACATTTGCCCATCCTTCCTCCTAAATTTTTCATTGAGGTTAAACATAACAAAATAATGGAACCATTAAGAGGAAGTGCTGGTACAAAGCAGAAGTCACATGTTAAATATTTTATATCTTTATGAGGGAGCTTTATTATATTTTCCTTCTTTAAGAAGAGAGTTGATATTTCCAAATGATCTGCGATAAATGACTTTAATTTCACTTTCATTTAAGGCTCATCTGCAATTTTTTTTACCCCTTGAAACAACCATTCATCAGGGAGCAACACTACCCAGGCTATTAGTCTGGAATTTATCCTCGGCCACAGCTATTGGCTGGCAGAAGCTCCTCTGGGTCCTACTCAGATCCCACTGGGCTTCTGTCCCCAATTAAGGGGAGAGGAAGATGTTAAGAGATGCTTTTCACCAATGGCAAAGAAAATCAGGCAATGTTCTGCCTCTAACATGACTGACCAGTGACTGGATCTTTCGACAAACAGCCCAGCAGGTTTCTCAAGAGGCTGGAAGGTCTGGGAAGTAAAGTACCTATTCTAGGCTGCAAAATCTTCTTCAGTGGTTCTCAAACCTAAGCATCTGGAAAGCTTGTTACTCTTTCCATTCCAGAAGGTAAGGCCAGCTTCGTGATCGTGGGAACTTTCGGCACAGGGCCTCCTGCTTGGTTTAAGGCTCTTCTGTTTTTGTCTTGAAATTTTAAATAATTTTTGAACTAAGGGCTCCACATTTTCATTTTTCAATGAGTCCTACAAATTAAGTCCTGGTCCTGACAGAAGTTCACAGGTACAGCAGAACTGACATTTCTAACAAGATCCAGGTGATGCTGATGCTGCTGGTCTGGGGACTACACTTTGAGAACTACTTCTAGAAGTCAGATTGTTAAATATTTGATTTTCCAAGCCATCTCAAGAAAGAGATGGTCATGAAACATAATTCTGGCCAATGAACTGTGAATAGAATTCTACTAAGGAGGGCCTCCCTTCCTGCGCCCACATAACCCTTCGAAAAAATAGATTCTCCACTGTTCCCCCTGTCCTTCCTGCCTGGAATGCAGTGGTAGGGCCTGGCAGCACAGCAGCCATCTTGCAACAAGAGTTAAAGCTGAACATGTTGGAGCAGATTTCTAGCCTAGGGAAAGGAGGAATTCCTAGGAAATAGAGCTGACCAGAAAAAGAAATCTGTGTACTACAATTATTATGTAAAATGGAAACATGTAAAAAAGTACTCAACCCAAACCTTACCAAAACAAAACACTGTCAACAATTGTGCATTGTGCCTGCTGATATTTTCGTTCTATACAAAGGGTTATTTTTGGACATTGCTGTGATCATACTGTATAATCCTACTGTATATTAGATTTTGTATCTTAATGTAATCATAGAAATAGTAATTACCAAGGCTGTTGTCTAATTGTACTTATCACTCTCATGATAAAAATGTTCTGAAATTGTTTGTGCTTCACCGTTTGCAAGGCTATTTCACAAGCACTTTCTCACTTGCTGACAACAATCCTATGAGCTGGGCACGAGAGGGAACAAGGCTCCAGTGCGGTGAGGAAGCATCAGAGCTACAGAAACGTCCAAGGGTGCCCAGCCCACCAGCTAACAGAGCAGGCACCCAAACTCTGGGCTTGACTCCTAACCCCATACCTGTCCACTCCAAAGGGAAAAATAATCTCTTTTCAAGGTCATACAACACCAAATAAGCCATGAGGTCTAAAGTCTTTACTTCCTCTATTTGTCCAATGGAGGAAGTTGTACTAACTTTTCATTTTCCCCTAGTTCTAAGAGATGCCTCTGGGAAAATAAAGAGGTTCCATAATGAGTACGTGCTGGAAGTCTGAATTCTACAAATTTCTTCTTGGCAATTCACAATGCAAATTATAAAGTAAAGGTTCTTAAAAGCCCTGCAGTTATTTTCAAGTTTTGTTTAAACCAAAATTCGTCAAAGTTATTTGACCATAGAAGACTTTCTTCAAGGAAAAAACTCATCAAAATTTCTCAGTACATGGTGCTCTATGGTTCTGTTGTGGTATTTTCTGGACAGAAGCCCCTTCTGGTTTTAAGATTTTATTGAGTACAAGAAATGGAAGACCCAGAAAAGGAATGACCGCATCAAGTTAGCAAGTATTAATTTTTTACCCAAAACATTTTATCGAAATAAATATAATTTATAGTTTTTAAATATAGTTTTATATTTTTAATATACTTTTATACTGTATAATTATGGCCTTTGTAAGGATTAAGAAACTTGGTCACTCAATGTCATGAAATTTTTATGAAAATAAAAGTGGGGTATTAAATCCAGGAGCACTCTTCCCCTTTACAAAAGCATAATTCCAGACAAAAGAAATTTCTTTTGAAAAATGCCATGATCAAGAACTACACGTTACCCAAAATTAATAGCTTAACTTGAGTTGCAGAAATCACCCTGAGCATTTTACTCCGTATATTTATCTTACTATAAGGTTTTTCAACGAAGTTCACTTTTGTCCCATTTAATTGAGTTAAACAGTTATGCCTAAGGTTAGAAATTATGAAATTATGGATACGAACAACTACCCCAAATGGCAATGCCCTGCTTTATGAAGGAGGAGAGACAGGGCATGATGCTGGCTTTACACGTTTATTTAATTAGCAACAGTCTAATCTAGACATAAGTGTCAGAGACAGACATCAGGGATGCCAAATCAGACAGCCTCTGACTCCCAGCCATTTTCCACGAGCTCAACTTACAGACAACGGCTTCCCATTCAGACAAATTGAGACGTGTTATTTTCCTCGAAGTCTGGCCAGTGGTTGGATGTGAAGGGTTAACTTCTGGGTGAGTTCAACGTGTGCGTTATTTTTCTGGGTCAGTTTCTATAACAGCTCAAATTCTGGCGGGAGACATATCTAAAATAGAGGTTTATCTTTCCACTCTATGAGTAAATATTGCTCCATTTTAAATTCATCAGTCATTCAAAGAAGTCTAGGTTATTCTAGCAAGCTTTGGAGAAATACTGAGATAAGCAAGAGGGAGGGTATGGACTATACTCTTTAAAGTCCTTTTTTATTATAATAAAATGTGCATAACAAAATTTGTAACTTTAACGATTTTAAGTGTACACTTCAGTGACCTTAAGCACATTCACCATGCTGTACAACCATCGCTACCACCCATCTGCAGAACTTTATCATCCTAAACTGAAATTCTACCCATTAAATTATAACTCTCCACTTGCCCCTCCCCTCAGCCCTGGCAACTACTATTGTACTCCCTGTCTCTGTCAATCTGACTGTCCTA
This sequence comes from Lipotes vexillifer, assembly GCF_000442215.2. Lineage (NCBI taxonomy): Eukaryota > Metazoa > Chordata > Mammalia > Artiodactyla > Lipotidae > Lipotes > Lipotes vexillifer. The sequence goes on along the minus strand of NW_006792323.1, from coordinate 588,129 downwards.
GGTACCTCATATAAGTAGAATCATACAATATTTTTCCTATTGAATCTGGCTTATTTCACTTAGCATAATGTTCTCAAGGTATACCCACGCTGTAGCATGCTACAGAATTTCATTCCCAATTAAGGCTGAATAATATTCCATTGTATCTATATGACACATTTTGTTCAGCCATTCAGCCATCTATGGATATTTTAATCGTTTCCACCTTTTGGCCATTGTGAATATTGCTCTTATGAACAAATATCTGTTTGAATCCCTGATTTCACTTATTTAGGGCATATACCTAGGAGCTGAAATGCTAGATCACATGTTCATTCTACATTTAAATTTTTTGCTGAACTACCAGACTGGCTTCCACTGCAGATGCACAATTTTATATTCCCATCAGCAACGAACAAGGATACCAATTTCTCTGCATTCTCACCAACACCTGTATTTTACAATAGTCATCCTAAAGGCTTCACTGTTTCCTTTAAAAGTCCCAACTGTAGGGAGCAAATAGGAGAGAGATAATTAGTATACGGAAAAAGAAAAAGATGTAAATTTCCATTAATCCATAAGCGCATTTTAAACATTAACACTTAGATAAATAAGCCTTTTTTTAATCTGTAGCACTGGTTCTCAAAGTGTGGTCTGCGGATGCATGTTCTAGGACTCCACCCCAGACCTAGTAAATCAGAAATTTTGGGGGTAGAACCCAGCAGTCTGTTTATATGAGCCATCCAGGTGATTCTGATGTGCAAAAGCTTAAGAACCACTAATCTAGGATTACTAAGAAGCGGCTTGTAAAAAATGCAATCAAAGTCTAACTGGGAGCTGCCTATAATCTAAATAGACTGATAAAATCAATTTTTACTCTACCTATTTAATGAATTAGCTGTGTAATATTAGTCCACAAGATTCTGAGCCTCAGTTCCTTTATCATAAATCATTGAGTATATGATCCAGCAATCCTACTCCTGGGCATATATCCAGACAAAACAGTAATTCGAAAAGATACATGCACCCCTATGTTCATAGCAGCACTATTCACAATAGCCAAGACATGGAAACAACCTAAATGTCCATGGACAGATGAAGAGATAAACAAGATGTGGTACATATATACAATGGAATATTACTCAGCCATAAAAATGAATGAAATAATGCCATTTGCAGCAACATGGATGCAACTAGAGATTATCATACTAAGTGAAGTAAGTCAGAAAGAAAAATACAAATCACATATCACTTTTATGTGCAATCTAAAATATGACACAAGTAAACTTATCTATGAAAGAGAAACAGACTCACAGACATAGAGACCAGACTTGTGGTTGCCAAGGGGGACAGGGGTGGCGGAGGGATGGATTTGGAGTTTGGGATTAGCAGATGTAAACTATTATATATAGAATGGATAACAACAAGGTCCTACTGTATAGCACAGGGAACTATATTCACTATCCTGTGATAAACCACAATGGAAAAGAATACAAAAAAAAAGGTATATATCAATATATGGACAACTGAATCACTTTGCTGTACAGCAGAAATTAACACAACATTGTAAATCAACTATACTTCAATAAAATAATTTTTTAATTAAAAAAATAAATGGTTCAGTAAATCAAATAATTCTTTGCATTCACAACATGGCTAACTGGTGCAAGAGGCCTAGCTTTCAGCCTGTCTCAGCTTTTGACATGCCTTCCTCACACTAAGCGTAATCATTTCTAGCTTCTGATTTAAAGTGAGAATTACACAACTCTTCCTTTCACTTGGACACTTAGAGGCCATTGTAAGGTTATTAATTGGCCTAATTTCAATATGGTTGTGTCTCAGGGAACAGGGAGGCCGAAGGGGAGGAAGAGAGATGGGAGAATGGCCCATCGGTGGAGCAATCAGAACACACAGAACATACGACTAAGTTAGCTATCTTACATGGGTACAGTTTGTGGCACCTCAAAACAATTACAATAGTAACATCAAAGATCACTGATCATAGATCACTATAAACAAATACAATAATAATGGAAAAGTTTGAAATATCACAAGAATTATCAAAATGTGACAGAGAGACACGAAGTGAGCAAATGTTGTTGGAAAAACTGTGCTGATAGACTCAGGGTTTCCACAAACCTTCAATTTGTGAAAAATACAATATCTGCAAAGTGCAATTAAGCAAGGTATACCTTGTACGTTTCACTGGCAGAAGGAAAAGCCTCTCTATATATGTTCCTCAGCTCAGTTTAAATGACAGTCCTTTGAGAAGCTTCACCAACTCTCCTCTTTATCCCACACACTTAGCTCAAACCTCTCCTATAATTTGTACCATTTTGTTTTGTCCTCATTGGCTACTGGTCTCCATAATGGCAAGTACTACATCTTCCTTATTTTTGTTTCTCTAGCATCTAACACACTCTTAATATACTGTGGTTACTCTACAAATATGCTAAATAATTGAATTCTCTTTCTTACTGATATAATTTTATCACTGCTAACCAAAAGCAGACTGACTAGCTAAGTCACAGAACTTTCTGAATAATTATCACCGAAAAGCACAGGCTTACATTTAGTAGACTAAAACTACCTTTGTTCTTGCCCTTTTGAAGTCTCTGGTTTATTTGAAAAGCAAATGAAAGTGTTATAAACATTCTTCCTAGAAAATGCACATGACTACATGCATAAAAGCAATTTTTTGTATGCAGGTATTTTTATTACATTAGGGGAAGACATTTGGGGTAAAAAGGCCTATTGTATTCATCTCTGACTTATAATACCTTGCACAGAGTGGGTGGTCAAAAAATTAAAGCTATGAATAACTTCTTGAACGTTTAGGTGAATACCAGGCAATCCATTCAGCTTTAACCAGTCCCTAGGGATCGTATTCAGCTCCACTTTATAACAATATACCATCTCTCAGAGCACCCTCAGTCTTCCACCTCCAGCCTGTTTTCTCCCTAGGAGAGCATCAGGTGCAAGATTAGGGAAGGCCATCCACATTCCTCTTTCTTCCTAAGATGACATTCAAGTGAATTAGAGAAGGTATGTCACTTTCTACCTATCTCAGTATGGATGAGTCAGGCTCCTTGGGGACCATGTCCCAGTCCACCTGGCTACTTCCAGCCCTGGAACATCCCCTGCTGATGTGCAGGGGATGGCTTAACCGACCACCTGTCTCCCCACAAGTTCTTACTCCCTCAGAGGTCTAGCTGGGCAGCCACTGGGCCTGGACCAGTCTTCTCAGAAGGTCTCTACCCCCTCATGCTAGTGATGCCCTCTGACAAGCTCTCAGCCACCATCTCACCCGCTTCTATGGGTGCATCTCCAGAATCAAGGGTGACTCAGGAAACCTGAGCCCTAGAGGTGTGCACCCAGCTGTGAGCAGCCTGGGAGGTGGTGCTCCCCTCCATCCTCTGTAGGTCAACAGGTGGAAGCTCTGGCTCTGTCTTTACTTCTTCTCTACTCACCTATTCTAGAACATTTGACTGTTTTTTCCGCATTTCTCACAGGCCAGAAAATGGTTAGACTTTTCTTTAATACCCCTGTATCTGTTCCTGTTGCCTGACTTTTTTTCACTATTAAAGCTAATGTTTAATTAGCCATAAAGAGAAATTCTGATAAAGGCAAATGATCATTAGCATTAACTTTATGTTACGGGAATGGGGATGGGTAAGGAGTGGGTAATATTTACTGGATGTTTACCATATGCTGAGAAATGCATATGAAGCATTTAAAATAGTATCTCATAATACCCACAACTAACCCATAAGGGAGGTGATATTATTATTCTCACCGGGGAGATGGGAAAACTGAAGCACAACCAGGCTAAGTACCTCGCCCAAGACCACTCGGCCAGCAAGTGGACAGACAAGATTCAAGTGCAGGCCGTCTAAGCTCCAGAACCCACAGCGTTAACAGATACATATACCACAGACCACCTCTAGCATGACTGAAACACAGCCTTGCTTTGAGGACAGTCAAAATCAAAGAAACATGTGCACATAGAGACTTCAAAGGTAAAATGTCATGCAATATCATCGAAAATTAAAATGTACAGTCCTTGGTAGGGTTACTTTTTTCCATTCAGTACTTCATTTGCTTAAAATCAAATTTTGTGGGCTATACTGGTCACAACTTTGCCAACAGATTCAAATGCACTGAGTTTTTCCATGTTCATTTTAACCTTGGTGCTACTTTACTCACAAGGGTTAAGGCATAGTTTACCAAGGCTGCTGATAGGCCTCTATCCCAAAACCCCCTTGTTATCCCCATTTTACAGATGAAGAAATGGAGGCTCAGTAGGGTTCAGTAACGTGTCCAAGGTCACACAGCTGGTAAGTGAACCCAAACTCAAGCTACATCTGTCAGACTCCAGAGCCCCCAGCATCTGTCATGCAATAGTGCAGAGGCGTGTGGAAGCACCTACACAAACAACCGAACTTTTCTTCAATAACAAGAGCAACTCTGCCCAGCAACTGATACCTAGGTGTGGTGCATACACAACATAGCCTCCAGGGTAATCTGGACCACGCCCCCTTGAGGGGACCACATGGCAGCATCATTGGGGATCAGAGACTGAAACTCGCCTGTGTCTGCCTCTGGCTGGCCTTCTTGCAGAACTGGACACCTAAGGATAGGTCTGTGGACGAGAGGGAGCCATGCAGTCTTGCCCACTGTCTCACCAGTAGAGCTCACCGCTTGACCCCGGTACAAAGCAAGAGCGGCCGCACCAGGGCTTTCTCCCCTCCTCGCCAATCTCCAGGGGTCAACAGCAGCGTTTTCCATCGTCACTTTCCATTTGGTCAAGGAAAGTGGTCAGCCCCGTGAGCCAAGAGGCAAGACTGGGAAAAGCCCTGGATAACGAGGACCACTGACAAGTTGATCTGAGTTCAGAAACAGGCACAGGGGATGGATGCCCAAGTGTGAAACAGTCCCAGAGCAGGTACTTGACTGGTGACCTGACCTCTTGCGGTCAGCACTGCCTTCTCTGAAGTGGGCTGAGGGGTCCTGCAAGCCGCTTGCGAGACTAGGAACCCCGTTATTGCTCCGTCCCCCTCCGCTGGTGAGGTGAATCCTGGGTGATTCTCTATCGACCTCGACCAAGGTCCCAGGGGCTCCCCTCCTGGTATCAGCACAGAACACCAGCCACCGTGGCGATCTGGAGAGTACCCCATGGGGCTCTCTCGTACTTTTGGCCCTCACCTGGTGGAAGTCCGAAAACTCCTCCTGTTTGGTTGAAAGGAGGAAAGAGAAGATCCTGCCACTCCCTAAAGGACCAGAGAAGTCAAGAACTAACATGGCTAAGCTGCTCTGGCCCGAAGGCATCCCCTCCAATCTCCTGTGGAATATTCTGAAGGAGGGGGGACTGTCTAAAGCATGGGTCACTACAAATTCAAGGGGGACCCCCAGTTATATGAGTATAAGCCCATTGGACGCCTCCTTTTTGAGTCTTTTGAGGAATTCATTAACAGTTTGGTGCTGGTTCCAAATTTCCAGAACCAGAAATCTTACTTGGCTCATATCTTTGGGCATCTGCGTGCCAACAAATTACTCCAACTACCCCCTCAGTAGTTGGAAACAAATCCCTACACTCTGAAAACAGAACGTCTAAGGTACTGGAAACCAAACGTCCACCATACTGAAGGACAGCTCATTAGGGTGCATCCAGCAGAACTGGAAGTTTCTAGGGTATTGCTCCCTGACCCCCAAACATGTAATCTTCCTGTGTAACACAGCCTGGCCCTGGGAAATGGGGAAAGTTGGCCCATCAATGTGTCTCTAAGTTATGTTGCTTCGGATTGCCCTGCTCCACATGCAGTAGCCCCAAGGGGTAAGTGAAAGTCCAGTGCGTTTAAACTCGTGGATGGTAAACCCATTCCCCAAGCCCGAGAGAAGGGACACCTTAGTCCCCTTGAAATGGAACAACTCAAGAGTGCCCTCCAGGTGGGAGAAACCATGAGAGCCCTCACGGAATACGGTGACCAGCTGCCACCCGCATCCAGCCACCTTGCCCCCCCCCCTCTTTGGGCCAGGAAACCAGGTGAACCTAAAAATCTGGAAAATGGCAGTTGCAAGGTCAGCTCACTGCTGACTGTGACCGACGCCACCTGGTGACCCTAACCATCCATCCCTGAAGCTGCAGGGGTCACTCCGTGGGGACAGCACACTCAAGGGAAGAGGCCCCAGAGCCCCAACTTCCAGAGATGCAACCTTGGGCAATGGCCCCCTGGACCATTCGTGTGAACCCCTCTCTGACCTGAAGCTTCTCTTCCGAAAAACCACCAAAACCTGACTGGCAACATTCAGGCCACGCCAGTGAGCCTCGGCATCAGGGCACCCTTCCCCGCAGGCAAAAGATAAGTTCAGTTTTAGGAGAAATCTGACATGTGGCCATGACTCTTGCTAACACTGGGTCCATGCATCCTAAATTATCTGGTGTCCTTTGTCTCTAAAAGTTCAGACAAATGGTGGGCACTCAGGGACACGAGCAGTCAATGCTGAGGCCTGGTGACCATCAAGCACATCTAAGGGCAGCTGGAGGCAAGTTCCACTCCTGTCCCCACAGTTAAGAACACCAAAATCAGCGGGAAGCAGCTCGGAAGACGGACCTTCGACCCTCAAGAATGAGGAGCCGGACGAAAGTCACAGGAGAGATTTTTCACCGGCAAAGCCCACTAGCGATTCCAGGGGCATGTGGGTAATAAAGTCTCACCTTCTTTTTCCCCTGGTGCTTGGTTTACCTTCACTTGCTCACAGGAGGTCGCGTGCAGAGGCCTCACCCCCGGCCCTTCAGACCAGCGTTCCCAGCGCGAAACAGCTGTGCCGACACCTCGGCTCGCGACCGTGCGCAGAACCCGCGCAGCACACTCAATTCAAAATGGCGGCGGCGGGCCGTGTGCAGAGACGCAGCGCCAGCCTCGCGACGCCCCACGAGAACTCCGTCCCCCCTCCCCGCTGACGAGATCCCTGGAAAGCAGCCCCGCCCACGGCCTGTCAGGGAGAGCCTGTGCTCTAGAGCGCGGCTCCCACCTCTCCATGCTCTGAGCAAAGGATAAAGCTTTCCCTTGCCTCTGGAAGAAACGAAAATGGGTCTTGAGTTTCCTGGAATTCCTCTTCCGTAACTGTGAGAGACTGAGCTAAGGAACTTCAACATCAGCCACGGTCAGGGACTTGACAAGGGAGAAACGTGAGCAGGCGGAGGCTCAGCACCAACTGGGAAGAGGGAAGCGTCACCAGCCCTCTCCTTGAACCGCTGTGGTCAGCGCCCGCAAGGCAACTGCCAAGGCCAGTGCTGTAGACCACAGAAGAGTGATGACAACCTAAGAGTCCCTCCACAGAGGAATGGATAAAGAAGATGTGGTACATATGTACAATGGAATAGTACCCAGCCATAAAAAAAAGAATGAAATAATGCCATTTGCAGCAACATGGATGGACCTAGAGATTGTCATGCTAAGTGAAGTAAGTCAGAGAAAGACAAATATCATATGATATCACTTATATGTGTAATCTAAAATAGGACACAAATGAACTTATCTATGTAACAGAAACAGACTCACAGACATAAAAAACAAACTTATGGTTACCAAAGGGGAAAGGTGAGAAGGAGGGATAAATTAGGAATTTGAGATTAACATACACACACCACTATATATAAAATAGATAATCAACAAGGACCTACTGTATAGCACAGGGGACTATACTCATTATTTTGTAATAACCTATGATGGAAAATAATCTGAAAAATAATATATACATATATACACACACACACACACACACACACACACATATATGTAACTGAATCACTTTGCTCTACACCTGAATCTACCACAACACTGTAAATCAACTATACTTCAATAAAAAAAATTTTTTGAAAGATAAATGCCACCCATCAAAAAAAGAATAATAACCTCTCGGGAATGAAAAGAGTGCATCCATGTTAAGACAGAGGTAAACGATAATCACACCTAGGTTACCCTAATTCTTCACTATTGTCATCTAGTAATGCAGAATTGTTATAAACGTAATTACTGTGTGTACCACTGATCACACAATATTATTGAATTGGCTACACAAACATTTACTAGTAAAGGTTTTTTCCCAACAATCCAAGACACACTTTTGAGTTCAGATACTTCTTTTCTTGCATTCTTACTCTTAGTCTGAAGGTAATGTCTTTGAATGGTATCCCCAAATTCTCAACAACCCTTTTAATAATATGAAACTTTTCCTATTTCCAGAATCCATTTATATCTTGGACCACATGTTTAAAAAAAAAACCCTCAAAAAATCAGAATTTGTATCCTTATTGCAGATACACACACACACACACACACATACATATATATATTAAGAGGTAACTAAATGCATTTGGAGAGGGGAGAGAGAGACACACACAACCCAACCACTAGTAGTAGATATTGAAAATTTTAAAATATTCTTAGCAAATGTTTCCTATGAAGATTTCAGGAGCACCAAAATTGCAAACTAGTACCATATAATTTCATCAACATAAAAATTTCTTCGGAAATAGTAAAAATTATGATTTGCTCCTGTTATTTCTTGAACTGATTTTCACCCCTTTAACAAACATAAGGTAATAAAAATTTGTAAACACTGCAGTAATTGGAGGTTGAAAAAACATGGCTTTTCCAAAAATCTTGATGGTCTCTCCTGCTTTGTTTCACCAATGAAAAACCTAGATTTGAATGCATGCAGTTGACTCTCTTATGAGTGAGATTCAACTGCCCAGGAAGAATTACTCAAAGGAAGCAAGGCTCCTAAAAGAGGTGATGATGGTTTGTGGTGATAGCACATACATCAGCAGCGAAAGGAAAGGAAGTAAAAACAAAGAAAAAGGGATGTCAGCCCGAGGATTGCGATGAATCCACATTTTGTGGGTTGGATCGTGTGCAGTGAGCTCTCACAGAATCCGGCACATGGCTGTCGCAGCCTGCCCTCAGCAGATCATCCCCCTCCCAAACTCATTCTATTTGCAAAATTCTCAATAATTCTATTATCCAATTAGAGAAGGAAATACACAATATTATCAAGAGGAAATTAGTCTGACAGTTGCTGTTTTTCAGTTAAATAAGATCCAGGACTGTCAGCTGAAAAGTGAGGTGAACTTGCTAGGAATGAAAGTTGAACTTCAGGCCTGCTACAGTAACCCTACACAGCAGATTCAACTACAAAAGCTGAAACAAGAATATGGGCACCTTCCACCTCTCTTATTCTACAACCGCCTCTCATCTGTGCCCATAATATACAAAATACCAGACTGTTTTATACCCATCAATTGATAGCCCTGCTATTCCCATTGTTAGAAATAACACGAAGCTAACATCTACTGGGCACTTAGTATATGCCAGAGATACCACAATTCCCGAACAATTTTCGGGTTAGATCCTATTACTTACGATCCTTATTTTACAGATTATTTTTTTAAAAAAAGCATGCATGTTAAGTATTAGATTTCCAGCACTTAAATCCAACTTTGATCACAGGGCCTTAGCTTTTAGCCACTAGGCATGGTTCTTAAAAAAAAAAAAAACAGGTGGGGATTACCTGGGTTCAGATTCCAGCTCCACCACTAGTACCTGTTTAAGTTACTTTACTTTTCTGTCCTCAATTCTCATAGGGTTGTGGTGAGTGTTTATCAAATTAATATATATGAATCATTTGCTTAGCACATACTGAAAACTACCAAGTATTTGCTATTACCCTTATCCTTGTTATTGTTATGATACTTTAAAAAAGAAATTCTTATTTTATGTAGAACAGCCTATCTTTCAGGTTTCAGGATGTGTGGAAAGGGTCATACCTGACTATTCTAGTATTTCTATGCAACAAGGGTGGAAACATTTCTTATCCGAAAAATGAAGACCCATGGCAGGTTAGTCGCTGAGTGTCACATAATTGTAACAGTATCCAGCACATGCCTGTATGCCATGGGCACTCAAGCAATGAAGATGGGCCAGGCAGTGACACAGTACCGAGGGGTCAAGGCCCAGATAAAGCCCACTGAGTTACGCTGCCTCACTCCCCACTGCGCTGCCCTCTGCCCCAAGGCAGTCAGCTTTCTCTGGCAGGCCAAGAGGGCTACCACCACGGAGAGTCCACTGCTGGCAGGACCAAACCCCGCCCAGTTGCATAAGTCAGTGACATCCTCCTCCCAGGAAGCAGCAGGGGTCTGTCACAGGGCAAAGACTCAAAGGAAAACATTGCATATAATCATCCAAGACTGAACCAGGAAGAAAAAGAAAATATGAACAGACCAATCACAAGTAATGAAATTGAAACTGTGATTAAAAACCTTCCAATAAACAAAAGTCCAGGACCAGAGGGCTTCACAGGTGAATTCTATCAAACATTTAGAGAAGAGCTGACACCCATCCTTCTCAAACTCTTCCAAACAATTGCAGAGGAAGGAACACTCCCAAACTCATTCTATGAGGCCACCATCACCCTGATACCAAAACCAGGCAGAGATACTACAAAAAAAGAAAATTACAGACCAATACCACTGATGAATACAGATGCAAAGATCCTCAACAAAATACTGGCAAACGGAATCCAACAGCACATTGAAAGGGTCATACACCATGATCAAGTTGGATTTATCCCAGGGATGCAAGGATTCTTCAGTATATGCAAATCAATCAATGTGATACACCATATTAACAAACTGAAGAATAAAAACCATATGATCATCTCAATAGATGCAGAAAAAGCTTTTGACAAAATTCAACACCCATTTATGATAAAAACTCTCCAGAAAGTGGGCATAGAGGGAACCTACCTTAACATAATAAAGGCCATATACAACAAGCCCACAGCAAACATCATTCTCAATTGTGAAAAACTGAAAGCATTTCCTCTAAGATCAGGAACAAGACAAGGATGTCCACTCTCGCCACTATTATTCAACATAGTTTTGGAAGTCTTAGCCACAGCAATCAGAGAAGAAAAAGAAACAAAAGGAATACAAATTGGAAAAGAAGAAGTAAAACTGTCACTCTTTGCAGATGACATGATACTATACATACAGAATCCCAAAGTTACCACCAGAAAACTACTAGAGCTAATCAATGCATTTGGTAAAGTAGCAGGATACAAAATTAATGCACAGAAATCTCTTGCATTCCTATACACTAATGATGAAAAATCTGAAAGAGAAATTAAGGAAACACTCCCATTTACCACTGCAACAAAAAGAATAAAATGCCTAGGAATAAACCTACCTAGGGAGACAAAAGACCTGTACGCAGAAAACTATAAACCACTGCTGAAAGAAATTCAAGATGATACAAACAGATGGAGAGGTATACCACGTTCTTGGATTGGAAGAATCAATATTGTGAAAATGACTATACAACCCAAAGCAATCTACAGATTCAATGCAATTCCTATCAAACTACCAATGGCATTTTTTACAGAACTAGGACAAAAAAATCTTAAAATTTGTATGGATACACAAAAGACCCCGAATAGCCAAAGCAGTCTTGAGGGAAAGAAATGGAGCTGGAGGAATCAGACTCCCTGACTTCAGACTATACTACAAAGCTACAGTAATCAAGATGATATGATACTGGCACAAAAACAGAAATATAGACCAATGGAACAAGGTAGAAAGCCCAGAGATAAACCCACGTACCTATGGTCAACTAAACTATGACAAAGGAGGCAAAAAGATAGACAATGGAGAAAAGACAGTCTCTTCAATAAGTGGTGCTGGGAAAACTGGACAGCTACATGTAAAAGAATGAAATTAGAACACTCCCTAACACCATACACAAAAATAAACTCAAAATGGACTAGAGACCTAAATGTAAGACTGGACACTCATCTACAGACACTCTCACCTGGGAGGTCACATGAGGCTCCTGCAAGCCCCTCTTCTCAATTAAGGATCAGGTGAGCCCATCTCAACTAAACAACCATCCGTGGGATGTACCATGCTCAGAGGACTCCAATGAGATGAGTGACTCAGTCCCTTGGGCAAGGGATGAGCAGTGTTAATTAGAGAGGCCAGATGGACCCAAGCTACAAATAGAAGACAACAAAGCCAGGGAGATTTCGATGCTAAAATTTGCCTTGCAGACAAGAAACCCCACCAGAGGCTAAGATAGGGTGGCCCAGCCTTAGCCGTGGCTAGCAGTGAAGGTTCACAGAGAACATGGGACTTGAGCTGACTGTGAAGAAAAGGAGTTGTTGGCCAGATAAAAGTCAGCAGTACCCTAGCACAGGAGCTCGAATCTATGTCAGCAAAGGAGGCTAAAATCATGAAGTTAAGATCACTCTTGAAAAGGCCCTAAAACACTCGATAAAGTACAAAAATAGAGGACAGTTTTATAGCACTACTTAATGTATACCTATATAGCTCAAATTGCTTATATTAAATGCACACATGATACAACGTCACTGTAAGGAATTTCAGACTGGTTATTTGCAACATCATTCCGGCTTCTCAAAAGTCCAAGTAGAAGAGCATTCTAGGGGTTGCCGACTTGGCTTCAAAGAGAATTTTTCTCCATGTCCCAAGGTTTCCAAATCTATACCTTAATCTTTTTATTTTTATTTATTTATTTATTTATTTTGGCTGCTTGGCTTGTGGGATCTTGGTTCCCTGACCAGGGATCAAACCTGGGCCACGGCAGCAAAAGCGTGCAGTCCTAACCACTGGACTGCCAGGGAATTCCCTATACCTTAATTTGGTATCTTGCCCAATTCTAGTGGTCCTAACACTAGGTCCTGTCACCCAAATTTAGCATCCTGAGGTTTCTGCCCGGCTCATTCTGAGGTCAGTGATTTAGACTACACTAAACCATGCAAGACTGCGTTCATTCTAGAGTACGATTGTAGGACCAGATCTTTAAAGCAACTTGCATTAGAATCCACAGCTCTCCATGGAACTTCTTCATTTAATAGAACCACAGCCACTCAAGGTTTGAGACAACAGTAAGCTCATACAGTCTAACCATAATTCTGACCCTCAAATCCCCAGTAAAATGACCCTGATCAAAGGCCTCACAATCTTATTTGAGCAACTCCATTGACCAACTGACAGTTCCCAAAGGCAGGCATCCCCTTTCAGGCACACAGAGTTCCTTACAAATTTCTTCCTTGTCTAGCAAGCCAAGGTCTGTCTGTCCCTCTCTCGTGGATCCCACTTGAACCCTTTGAGGCCAGCAGTCAACGTCTTCTTTTTTAAAATTAGGATGAGTGCACGGTCTGTTTGCTCAGTGCAGTCCTTGTATACGATGGCTGTCCCCACTCAATCATTAGTACTTCCTTCCTTTGACTCACGAAGGTGCCCTGCTGGAAGATCAATTATATGATCATCCTAATATAACAGGTCTTGACCAGTTGGTAGACTACCTAAGTCTCCTTTCTTCCCAGCTAAACTTTTCCAGATCCGTCAAATAGTCCACCTGGCGTAAGTTCTATAACCTTCCTGTTTTCCTCTTTTGAGTACAAGCAGTTGGTCTCTGCGTGGGTTTGGGGAAAAGATGACAGATCTCAAAGTTTCCTGTACTCTGTAAATATGTTGTTTTACACTGACAGACACTTAACATCTTGCATTCAGCTTGTAATATTTTCTTTCTCATGAGTAATAGCTTCCGTTTCTATTTTTGCAGTGACATTTGGGTCTATCTACTCTTCAGAATGGGATTCCCACAAAGAGTCAGCCTGTCATTGAGGTCAAAGGCAACATTAGACCCCACTCAATGGTATATAACCATTGACAACAGTTCAAACTACTTGAATAACTTCACAAGGGGGCTTCATAAAGAAATATAGAAATAAAAATGACAGCACAATAGAAACTGAGAGTCAGAATGCAATTCGTCATGAAATGTGAGGAACCAGCACTACACCAGAAAAATCAAGCCCAAATCTACTATCACTATGTTGCTGCTATTTTATCTTTAGAGACCATCGGGGGGGTGGGGTGGGGAGGGGAACTGTGCTATATAACTTAGGAGAGTTTGGGAATGCTCTTTTGAAATCTGTGCCCTTGGTATTTCCATCCTTGCCCATGTATGGCTTTAAAAACTAAATCTACATACTTTCCTTCAAACTAGTCCTTCACAAAATGTACACTGAGTAGAGCCCTTGATCACCTTCATATTTCAGTCTGATGGAGAGCACAGCACTGCCCTTCCACCCCCGCCTTTCCTGGAGAATCAACACTGTCTCACTGACACATTTTCTTTTCAGCCGACCCCATACGTGGTATTCACAGGACACTAACATTAACATTTAATAGTTAGCGGGCATAAAGCACTTTTATGGACACCTGCTACAGAGCTTTATTTTCCTTAAAACTTTTATTAAAGCTGTTACATTTTTCTGCAGTGTTTTATGTGACTTCCTGTAAATGATTATTGTATTGTATTAAACACAACAAAATCATTGGTGTCAGGCAACTAAAAAACTATGTGACCAGATACTTGTCACCTATTTAGAAGGGAGAAACAAATCTAACAGGACACAAAACTACCTGGTTTTCCTGGTAAGGATAATAAAAATTAAGTAGCCACATAGGGCCTGAAATGAGAAACTTGATATGATGATACACAGATATAAATGAAATGTAAAGATACTAGCAACTTACACAAATATTATTGATTTTTTTCCCCTCTGATTACAATTTCAGTGATCTGAGTATATTAGGTACTTGTTTGCTTGCGATGTGTTTTATTAATGCTCTATATCTGACATCCAGTTTGGAAATCAATGCTTATTTCATCATTTTTCTCTGAGGGGTTCTATTATTTACAATTGATTTAACAGGAATGAAAGGCTTACAATTAACAAGACTCAGTGGCTGACACTTCGCAGGTGAAATACTGAAATTCAAAAAGTGAATTAACTTAACCATCGCCAAGACTGATGGTTTGATAATTTTCTGCACCGTCTAATGTATTTATAATTAGAATGTCAAAACAATAGTGTTTCTGCTCTGCCCTCTTTCTTGATTACTTCACTTTATAACATTTAAAAGTCTGTTTGCGGGGGCTTCCCTGGTGGCGCAGTGGTTGAGAGTCTGCCTGCTGATGCAGGGGACATGGGTTCGAGCCCTCGTCTGGGAAGATCCTACATGCGGCAGAGCAACTAGGCCCGTGAGCCACAACTACTGAGCCTGCGCGTCTGGAGGCTGCGCTCCACAACGGGAGAGGCCACGACAGTGAGAGGCCTGCGCACCGTGATGTAGAGTGGCCCCTGCTCACCGGAACTGGAGAAGGCCCTCGCACAGAAACGAAGACCCAACACAGCAAAAACTAATAAATAAAAATAAATTAAAAATTTTTTTAAAAGTCTGTTTGCTTCATAGACCACCATTCCTTTGAGTTTAAAAGCGTTCGTTTAGTAGCCTAAAAAAATACCACATTATGACTGTGGAAAGTCTGGCTTCAATCATGTCCAAGTAAATATGTATCTTTCACACCTGGTACCAAAGGAATAACGCATATAAAAGGATATAATTATTAGAGGTCAATGTAAATATAAAATGAAACTTACTTTTGGAAAAATATCAATTAAAATGACTTCAGTTGCAAGTTTTAAAAATTCAGATTCAACTGACTGACTTAATTAAGATTTATAAAATCTAAGTTTAAAAAAACAAAACAAAACAGGGTTTAGTTCCCAGGGTTGGTTAATTTCATGTTCCCACAATGGCATAGGGACTCATGGTCTCACTCTTTTCTGCTCTGCATCCTCAACTTCAGTTCCCCTCGGTGCTGCCTGCAGTTCCAGGGAACACAACCCACGTCAACACCATCCATTAGATGAGAACACTATCTGTCCTTGTGTTTTCATAGTAAGGCAACCTTTTCCAGACATCTTCGACAGTGAAGTCTCTCCCTCAGGTCTAATTGGTCAGAATCCTGTCATATGTGCATTTGTCAACTCAGCATTGGTCAGGAGAATGGGAATGCCAGTGTTGGGTAAACATATGTCCATGAGGAGGAGGGTGGAGCTTCTGAACAAAATGGGCATTCGGCCAAAGAGAGGATGTGGAGAATGAGACACGAAATATTTTCAACCAGGTCCTTATCTTACAGGCAGTAGATAGTAAGGATTTTTCCCCCCTGGAAGTCTTATCAGTTCAAGAGGAACCACAAGTATTCTGACACCAGGAGCTCCCCAATAAACAGTACATGCAGATCATCTTACAGCAGTGGTTCTCAACCAGGTTGATTTTGCACCCTACCCTGCATTCCAGGGAACACTTGGCAATGTCTGGAGGTATTTCTGGTTATCACAACCGGAGAATACTAATGGCATTTGATGGGTAGAGGCCAAGGATACTGCTCAACATCCTACAAAACACAGAATAGTGCCTGACAACAAAGAATTATGTGGCCCCAAATGTAACAGTAATGGCATTGAGAACTTCTGACTTAAAGCAATCCTCACCATTGATATACCCAACTACCCTTTCAGAGCTTCCAGTCTGCCTGTTTCCCACTGTAACTCATAAAAAAGTCAACCAAGGCTTTTACCATGTATGCAAGGAAAGCACTGAAAATGGAAAGTAGAGAAGAAAGCAAACAGAGAGAAGAAAAAGGGCAACGTGAAGGAAATATGTCAGGGAGGAAGAAGAAAATTTTGAAAACAAAATCCAACTATGTGCTATTTATGAGGGACACACATAAAGCACAGAAACATTTAAAAAATGGTAGGAAAAGACATACCAGGAAACTACCAAAAATAAAAGAAAATTGGTCTAGCTATATTAATATAGACAAAGGGAGACATAAGGACAAAAGTTT
Organism: Lipotes vexillifer; assembly: GCF_000442215.2. Lineage (NCBI taxonomy): Eukaryota > Metazoa > Chordata > Mammalia > Artiodactyla > Lipotidae > Lipotes > Lipotes vexillifer. The sequence goes on along the minus strand of NW_006792323.1, from coordinate 571,360 downwards.
GACTTGAGCAGTTATTACGAAATGATAAAAGACTTCATTCACCAGGACAAAATAACAATTCTAAACATGTATGCAGCTCACAACATAGCCTCAAAACACTCATTTTGTGCCTTTCTTTACTGTTCTCATTCTGAAACCTTGCACATATACTACTTTTATTTTCCTTTAATGTCAGCAGGGGGCTGTCTGGGTGGTAAATTGGGCCATTTTCCCTCTCATTCTGAATGTGTGTCTGTGTTATAAAAATACCTAGTATATGATATATTTTGAAAATTAAATAAAAAGAAAAATCTGATGATATCTTTAAAAGCTGATTAGAGAGTCCACATGCATCTTGGAGGCCTGTAGAAAGGTAGATTTCCCATTAATAGGCCCTCAATCATCACTACCTATAAGTCTTCTTTCAACCCTAGCTGTACTTGGCATTTTGGCTGCAGTCTTGTGGTCTCATTGTATCAACATCTTTACCAGTGGACCTTTAGGATTTTGCAAGGGAGGTTGAAGTCACTGTAATTGTTCCTTTTACAGACTTTCAATAAATCTTCTTATTTCAGCCACAGCTGCACTCCACTTTTTAAAGGTTCCTGGGACTTTCTGTGTCTTTCTAGAATTTTAGAAAGATTATGTGAAGGTTCCTGGGACTTTCCTAAGTCTTTCTAGAATTTTAGAAAGATTATGTGAATTTATATATTTAAAAAGTAAAGTTATGGGCTTCCCTGGTGGCGCAGTGGTTGAGAGTCCGCCTGCCAATGCAGGGGACACAGGTTCGTGCCCCGGTCTGGGAAGATCGCACGTGCCGCGGAGCGGCTGGGCCCGTGAGCCATGGTCGCTGAGCCTGCGCATCCGGAGCCTGTGCTCCGCAACGGGAGAGGCCACAACCGTGAGAGGCCCACGTATCGCAAAAAAATTAAAAATTAAAAAAATTAAAAAAATAAAAAAGTAAAGTTACTTTCTTTGAAAAAAATGACTAAATCAGATAAAATTTATTATGACTAATTTCAGATGTTGCAAGGAAATGTATCAAAACTTTCCAGTTTAATGTATTTATCCTTTTTGAGATAAATGGTTCAAAGGAGGGTGCTAAGAATAACTGTGCAGCTAAGGAATGTTTCCTTTTAAACTGAAACAAACAGCTTTCAAAAAATTGTATAGGTGTTACTTTTACATAGCACATCTAACTATTAAACATTCTTCCAACTCAGGGCACTGCTAATAAAATTGGAGGAAAGGCATATGATAGAACAAATGCATTTGCATTTAGTAGAGACATATATTGTCATTCCAATTTGTACTATTAGCTCTCAGTCCTAAATATTCTTATTAATATTCCAAGATAGCCTCAGGGTTAATAAAATTATATTTCTCTTGCTTACTATTTTATGATAAATTTATGTAAATTTTGCTTCTGAATATGCTTATGCCTGGGAATGAGATTATACACTGTAATTCTTACATCAACCCATAGCAATAAATACTGGATAAATAAAATACTACTGTCTAAATTTCATTTTTCTAATTGGCACTGTTTCTATTCATGAGAAAATGTTGTTTTCTCATGTGTAATGTGTTTTGGTAAAATATAACTTGGCTAGTTTTATGTTTCCAAAAGCTAAAAACTTCCAGCAGTGGATTCTTAAAGATACACATTTTAAAAATTGCAATAGAATTAAGACTTTGGTTTATACTACATGAGATGTTTGAGAAATAAGGCTTGTACAGTTCAGAAGATCTACAGCTCCAGTGTATTATGGGTTAAAAAATTAAATGCTAAATGCTTGCTAAGTAGTATGTTCACAGATTCAAACATTTCAGATTTGATTAATGTTAGATATACTTCATGATTCTGAGCTGTTTGTGGTTCTCTCCTTCACAACAGTCATACAACACAACATTGTTACTGTAATTTATTTTTATTGGAATATAACCCATAATAATTGAATTAAATAAATGAGAAAGACAGGTCTTCCTTTTAAGAAAAATTTTGAATTACTAATCAGAAAAATCACCATTAAGCAAACACTCTAATAATGGGGGTTTTCAGCCAAGAGCCATCAATAAATGGATGCTAAAATTAGTAGCTGAAAGTTTGAGGAGAAACAGGATATTTGCATAGCCCAAGCTACTCATTAATCACAAAGGGAAAAGTGTAACTTTATAGTGGAGAAACACATCAGACACCACCTAACCAAGTGCTCCAAGTTAACAGCATCATCATCAGTAATAAGACATATTGGCATCATGTACCCCTGATATGATGCACTAAAACGGGCACATCACTTCTATGGTATTCTAGTCAAAATATGTAACCTCAATCCAATCTCAAGTTGTCAGATAGCTCCAAATTGAAAGATGTTCTAGAAAATAACTGACTAGCACTCTTCAAAAGTGTTAAGGGAAGATTGAGGAACTGTCACAGGTGGGAGGAGACTAAGACCACACGCCAACAGAATTGCAGTGTGGGATCCTGGGCTGTGCTCTGGAACAGCAAAAGGACAACTGATAGAATCTGAACAAGGTCTGAAATTTACTTAATAGTACTGCTTAATGTTATTTTCCTGGTTTTGGTAATTGTGCTATGGTTATGTAAAGTATTAATATATAGGGCAAGTTGTTGTAAAGATATATAGGAACTCCCTGAAATATCTTTGCAGCCTTCCTGTAAACAGATAATTCCCAGGGTTTTGTCTGATTGTTTCAAGGAACAAAGTCACCAACAGCAGAAGTGAAGAAGCCATGCATGTGTGGAGTAGATCTGGTGAGTGGGGGAGAGAGATCAGAACTCAGTTTTAGACCTGTTAGATTTGAGATATCTGCTAGGCATCCAGGTAGAGGGGCTAAGTTGTAGTTGGATATCCAAGTCTGGCCTTCTGGAGAGGGGTCAGGGCAGAAAATATAAATTTGGAGATGTAGGCATAAAAACCCAGAGATCACCAAGAAAATAAATTTTGAGAAGAACAAAGATAGAGATAAAGATAAAAGAGAAGAACTAGAAAGCTACCTGAAATGGAGTAAGGAGGAAACCCAGGAGAGAGGTGGTGGTGAGGGGGGCCTAAAAAGCCAAACACGAGAAATGTATCAAGAAAGAGGGCCTGGGGCTTCCCTGGTGGCACAGTGGTTGAGAGTCCGCCTGCTGATGCAGGGCACACTGGTTCGTGACCCGGTCAGGGAAGATCCCACATGCCGCGGAGCAGCTGGGCCCATAAGCCATGGCCGCTGAGCCTGCACGTCCGGAGCCTGTGCTCTGCAATGGGAGAGGCCATGACAGTGAGAGGCCCGCGTACCGCAAAAAATAAAAAAAAAAAAAAGAAAGAGGGCCTGAACGACTTACAGGCTGATAGAAAAAATAACGCAAAGGGTGAACACTGACCATTCAGTTCAACACCAAAAGATTTTGAAAGAAAACTACATTATTGTCCTAATGGATGTTAAAAAAAAGAACAGAAACATTGAATAAAAATCAGCTACCATAATAAGAATTATTAGAAAGTGAAGAATATAAGCAAATTTCCTTAACCTAATAAGGGTTTTTTTATACAAAAACTTCTGACTCACTGATTTAAAATGTTCCCTTAAAAGTTAGAAACACAACAGAGTTCTGTTGGAAATGTTACTAGAGGTCTTAGTGCAGTAGGATGCACTCATCCACCCTTCTCCACCTCTTCCAACATATTCATACAGGGAAAAATGATGGAAGAAGAACAAGAATCACACATAATATGATCCCAAGAAGCTGAAAATCATTAAAATTAATATGAGTTTCTAAACTTCTCTGGATATAAAAAAATCAATCATATTTATATGCTCTGAACAAGCAGAAAATGTGATTTTTAAAAAGCTGTTGTTAAAATATCAATAAAAATAATGTATCTACAATAAGCCAAGCAGAATTTATGTCACTTCCATGAGGAAGAATATAAAAGTTTTTGAAACATATTAAGAAGTCAAATAAATAATACCAATATTCATGAATTATGTCTGCCATGATTGATCCATATATGCAAAACTATTCCAACCAAAATCCCTATGGAGTTTTTCGTAGAACTTGATGAGCTATTTCAGAAAATTATTAGGAAAAGCAGAGAAAGTCAAAATGTTCCTAAGAAGTACAAAGTATAAAAAGAAAAGAAAAAAAAAAAAAGACGTACAAGGTAGGAGGCTTAACCTATAAGAAAACAAGACAGTGTAAAAGAATAGTAATTAAACAAAGCAGTACTAATATAGAGTAAACTTATAAACAAAGAGACAGAAGTAAGGACCCAGAAAGACACACACACATGGAAATTCTATTTATGAGAGAAAGGATATTAATCACTGAGATAAGGATAGACTATGAAATAAACAGTGTTGGAGCAAGTGGTTTCCATATTAGGAAATAAAATAGATCCCTACCTCACACTGGTTACAGAAATCAGTTCCAAATGAATGATGTGAAAGGCAAAACTAAGATGTTTATAAGAAAATAAAATACTTTCATTTCTTTGAGTTAGGTCATAAAATAAAATAAAATTAGAATGTATTAAAATTAATAAGCTGGGCTTTGGCGGTGCAATACTTTCATTTCTTTGAGTTAGGTCATAAAATAAAATAAAATTAGAATGTATTAAAATTAATAAGCTGGGCTTCCCTGGCGGTGCAGTGGTTGAGAGTCCGCCTGCCGATGCAGGGGACACGGGTTCATGCCCCGGTCAGGGAAGATCCCACATGCCGCGGAGCAGCTGGGCCCGTGAGCCGTGGCCGCTGAGCCTGCGCGTCCGGAGCCTGTGCTCCGCAACGGGAGAGGCCACAACAGTGAGAGGCCCGCGTACCACAAAAACTAACTAAATAAATAAAATTAATAAGCTGTGTTCACCAAAAGACACCACAAAGATAGTAAGATATGTTTAAAACTGGGAGTATATATTTATAAAACATATCATTAATAAGGAATTAGTCTACGGGATATAGAAGAACTTTTAGAAATCAATAGAAAATATCACAGGTGTTTCATCAAAGGTAAATCACAAATGTCCGTTGAACATGAAAAGATACACAACCTCATTAGTAAATTAGGTAAATGCCAACTAAAGCCATGAGATATTTTTCCACACCAAGCAAGTGTGGTAAAATAAAGTTTAGCAATACAAAGTGTTGATGAGTATGTAAAACAACTGAAATACTCATATACACAATATACTATTTTTTTTCACAATATACTATTTTGACATACACAAAAACAAGGGAATAATTAACACAAATCTCAGGGAGTGCTAAGGCTGTGTTACAAAAAGTGGCAGAGATAGTAAAAAGGTACACTAGGGCTTCAAAGGTGATGACAACATTCTGTTTCTTAAACTGAGTGTGGATAATGGAGGTTTTGCTGTATGTATTATTATACATTTTGCTCCTGGATTATTTATTGATTACTCCAGTTTTTATTATTTTAATTTTATTTTATTGCTGATTACTTCATTATATTGTTTGTTTCATTATTTTGTCATTGAGTATATTTTTTATATTTCTATAGTAAAGAAATACTTATTTGTATTTGTTATTTGGTCTATTTTCAAATATTTTATTTACTATTTTATTATCTTTTATATACATTCTTCCATATATTAAGCTTCATGACTATAAATTGCCCTGAAAAAGTAAACAATGGAAATTTAACCCACAAAGCAGAATGAAAATCTCAGCTAAAACTCTTCATTATCTCAAAGCAGTTAAAGAACAAATGAACTCTCTGAAACAAGAATACGAAGATGGAATGCAAGATTTCAAAAACAAACATAAGGCAATAGAAAGAGATGAAAATTTAGCTAGCCTAGCTCTGAAAAGAATGGAAGTGAAAGACAAAACTATTACAGAAATGAAATCACACTAAATCAACCAGACAGGCAGAGTAAAAAATAGTCAGCAACTTGAAAAACAGGCTGAGAGAAACTGAGCAAAATAAAATTAAGGTATTAAAATGTAGAAAAAGATTACTGATGTCTAAGATCAAGTTTATACAAGAAATGCATACATTATATCATTAATAGGGTGAGGAATATTTAAAGGAATTTTTTTCTGAAATAAGGGAAGGTCCGAACCAAGAAATGAAAAGGGTATAGTGGGGTGGGAGGTGTGGGGGGAAGTGATATGGAATAAGTAATCAACACTATGGCTATCTTGGTAAAGTCACCAGGTTTCAAAGGCAAAACAAAAAATTGATAGGCCACCACAGGGATGAATATAAAGACAAATATATTCTGGGTTGGAAATTTAATTACTGCAATGATGACAATTTTTCCTGAACTATAATTGTAACTCAAATTTGATTCAGATCTTCAAGTAAGGAAAAAAATAGGCAGGTGTGAATAGCCAGGAAAATGCTGAAACCGACAAAAAGTAATAAGAGGGACTGACACTCTCAATTATTAAAGTATTGTTATAAAGTTATAGTAATTAATGAATCAACAGACACACGTATGGAACCAAACAGATAAACCAGAAATAGACAATAATAAGATAAGAGCAGGGGTCCCCAACCCCCGGGCCACGGACTGGTAACTGTCCGTGGGCTGCTAGGAACCGGGCCACACAGAAGGAGCTGAGTGGTAGGCAAGCAAGCGAAGCTTCATCTGCCGCTCCCCATCGCTTGCATTACCGCCTGAACCATTCCCCCTGCCCCCCTGCCTCCACTGTCCGTGGAAAAATTGTCTTCCAAAAAACCGGTTCCTGGTGCCAAAAAAGGTTGGGGACTGCTGGATTACAGTATCTCACAACAGCTGGCAAAAGATGGTTTGCCAAATGAGAGATTTAAAAATAAGATTTTATACCGGCAAAGAAGAAGTAAAATAAGTACTTCCATACATCACTGACAGCAATGTAAATTTGCCTACCTTATCTGGAAAATATTCTGTCAGTATGAAGGAAGCTCCTTTTTTGACTTAGTGATCCAGTGATTCCATTTTTAAGAAGACATCTTAAAGGAATAATCACTATAAACACAACTATGCTTATTGTTTATTTATGAAATATGAAAATTAGAAATATTTTTATGCCCACAAAAAGGAATGGTTAATATGTGCTACTGTACATCTTTTTTTTCCCAACATTTTTATTGGCGTAAAATTGCTCTACAATGGTGCGTTAGCTTCTGCTGGATAACAAAGTGAATCAGCCATATGTATACATATATCCCCATATCTCCTCCCTCGTGCATCTCCCTCCCACCCAGCCTATCCCACCCCTCTAGGTGGACACAAAGCACCGAGCTGATCTCCCTGTGCTATGCAGCTGCTACCCACTAACTATTTTACATTTGGTAGTGTATATATGGCCTTGCCACTCTCTCACCTCATCCAAGTCCACTCTCCACGTCTGCATCTTTATTCCTGTCCTGCTCCTAGGTTCTTCAGAACCTTTTTTTTTTTTTTTTTACATTCCATATATATGTCTTAGTATATGGTACTTGTTTTTCTTTCTGACTTACTTCACACTGTATGACAGACTCTAGATTCATCCACCTCACTAAAAATAACTCAATTTCATTTCTTTCTATGGCTAATATTCCATTGTATGTATGTGCCATACCCTCTTTCTCCATTCATCTGTCGACGGACATTTCAGTTGCTTCCAAGTCCTGACTATTGTAAATAGTGCTGCAATGAACATTGTGCTACATGACTCTTTTTGAATTATGGTTTTCTCAGGATATATGCTGAGTATGGGATTGCTGGGTCGTATGGTAGTTCTTTTTTTCGTTTTTAAAGGAACCTCCATACTGTTCTCCATAGTGGCTGTATCAACTTACATTCCCACTAACAGTGCAAGAGGGTTCCCTTTTCTCCACACCCTCTCCAGCACTTATTGTTTGTAGACTTTTTGATGATGGCCATTCTGACCAGTGTGAGGTGATACCTCATTGTAGTTTTGATTTGCATTTCTCTAATGATTAGTGATGGTGAGCACCCTTTCATGTGTTTGTTGGCAATCTGTATATCTTCTTCGGAGAAATGTCTATTTAGGTCTTCTGCCGATTTTTGGATTAGGTTGTTTGTTTTTTGGATATTGAGCTGCCTGAGCTGCTTGTATAGTTTGGACATTAATCCTTTGTCAGTTGCTTCATTTGCAAATATTTTCTCCCATTTGGATGGTTGTCTTGTTTATGGTTTCCTTTGCTGTGCAAAAGCTTTGAAGTTTCATTAGGTCCCATTTGTTTATTTTGGTTTTTATTTCCATTTCTCTAGGAGGTAGGTCAAAAAGGATCTTGCTGTGATTTAAGTCATGGAGTGTTCTGCCTATGTTTTCCTCTAAGCGTTTTATAGTGTCTGACCTTACATTTAGGTCTTTAATCCATTTTGACTTTATTTTTGTGGATGGTGTTAGGAACTATTCTAATTTCATTCTTTTACATGTAGCTGTCCAGTTTTCCCAGCACCACTTACTGAAAAGACTGTCTTTTCTCCATTGTGTATTCTTGCCTCCTTTATCAAAGATAAGGTGACCATATGTGCGTGGGTTTATCTGTGGGCTTTCTATCCTGTTCCATTGATCTATATTTCTGCTTTTGTGCCAGTAACATACTGTCCTGATTACTGTAGCTTTGTAGTATAGCCTGAAGTCAGGGAGCCTGATTCCTCCAGCTCCATATTTCTTTCTCAAGATTGCTTTGGCTATTCGGGGTCTTTTGTGCTTCCATACAAACTGTGAAATTTTTTGTTCTAGTTCTGTAAAAAATGCCATTGGTAGTTTGATAGGGATTGCATTGAATCTGTAGATTGCTTTGGGTTGTATAGTCATTTTCATAATGTTGATTCTTCCAATCCAAGAAAATGGTATATCTCTCCTTCTGTTTGTATCATCTTTAATTTCTTTCATCAGTGTCTTATAGTTTTCTGCATACAGGTCTTTTGTTTCCTTAGGTAGGTTTATTCCTAGGTATTTTATTCTTTTTGTTGCAATGGTAAATGGGAGTGTTTCCTTAATTTCTCTTTCAGATTTTTCATCGTTAGTGTATAAGATTGCAAGAGATTTCTGTGCATTAATTTTGTATCCTGCTAATTTACCAAATTCATTGATTAGCTTTAGTACTTTTCTGGTAGCATCTTTAGGATTCTCTCTGTATAGTATCATGTTATCTGCGAAAAGTGACAGTTTTACTTATTCTTTTCTGATTAGGATTCCTTTTATTTGTTTTTCTTCTCTGATTGCTGTGGCCTAAAACTTCCAAAACTATGTTGAATAATAGTGGCGAGAGTGGACATCCTTGTCTTGTTCTTGATCTTAGAGGAAACGCTTTCAGTTTTTTACCATTGAGAATGATGTTTCCTGTGGGTTTGTCATATATGGCCTTTATTATGTTGAGGGAAGTTCCCTCTGTGCCTACTTTCTGGAGGTTTGTTTTTTTTTTTACCAAAAATGGGTATTGAATTTTGTCAAAAGCTTATTCTGCATCTATTGAGACTATCCTATGGTTTTTCTCCTTCAATTTGTTAATATGTTGTATCACATTGATTGATTTGAGTATATTGAAGAATTCTTGCATTCATGAGATAAACCCCACTTGATCATGGTGTATCCTTTTAATGTGCTGTTGGATTCTGTTTGCTAGTATTTTGTTGAGGATTTTTGCATCTATGTTCATCAGTGATATTGGCCTGCAGTTTTCTTCTTTTGTGACATCTCTGTCTGGTTTTGATATCAGGGTGATGGTGGCCTCGTAGAATGAGTTTGGGTTGTTCCTCCCTCTGGTATCTTCTGGAAGAGTTGAGAAGGATAGTAGGTAATAGCTCTTCTCTAAATGTTTGATACAATTCACCTTTGAAGCCATCTGGTCCTGGGCTTTTGTTTGTCAGAAGATTTTTAATCACAGTTTCAATTTCAGTGCTTGTGATTGGTCTGTTTATATTTTCTATTTACTCCTGGTTCAGTCTCAGAAGGTGTGCTTTTCTAAGAATTTGCCCATTTCTTCCAGGTTGTCCATTTTATTGGCACACAGTTGTCTGTAGTAATCTCTCATGATCCTTTGCATTTCGGCAGTGTCCGTTGTTACTTCTGCTTTTTCATTTCTAATTCTATTGACTTGAGTCTCCTTCCTTTTTTTCTTGATGAGTCTGGCTAATGGTTTTTCAATTTTGTTTATCTTCTCAAAGAACCAGCTTTTAGTTTTATTGATCTTTGCTATTGTTTCTTTCATTTCTTTTTCATTTATTTCTGATCTGATCTTTATGATTTCTTTCCTTCTGCTAACTTTGGGGTTTTTTTGGTTCTTCTTTCTCTAATTGTTTTAGGTGTAAGGTTAGGTTGTTTATTTGAAACTTTTCTTGTTTATTGAGGTAGGATTGTACTGCTATAAAATTCCCTCTTAGAACGGCTTTTGCTGCCTCCCATATGTTTTGGGTCATTGTGTTTTCATTGTCATTTATTTCTAGGTTTTTTTGATTTCCTCTTTGATTTCTTCAGTGATCTCTTGGTTATTTAGTAGTGTATTGTTTAACCTCCATGTGTTTGTATTTTTTGCAGTTTTTTTCCTGTAATCGATATCTAGTCTTATAGCGTTGTGGTCAGAAGAGATACTTGGTACCATTTTAATTTTCTTAAATTTACCAAGGCTTGATTTGTGACTCAAGATATGATCTGTCTTGGAGAATGTTCCATGAGCACTTGAGAAGAAACTTTATTCTGTTGTTTTTGGATGAAATGTCCTATAAATATCAATTAAGTCCATCTTGTTCAATGTGTCTTTTAAGGCTTGTGTTTCCTTATTTATTTTCATTTTGGATGTTCTGTCCATTGGTGAAAGTGGGGTGTTAAAATTCCCTACTACTATTGTGTTACTGTCAATTTCCCCTTTTATGGCTGTTAGCGTTTGCCTTATGTATTGAGGTGCTCCTGTGTTGGGTGCATAAATACAATTGTTAGATCTTCTTCTTGGATTGATCTCTTGATCATTATATAGTGTCCTTTTTTGTCTCCTATAATAGTCTTTATTTTAAAGTCTATTTCGTCTGATATGGGAATTGCTACTCCAGCTTTCTTTTGATATCCATTTGCATGGAATGTCTTTTTCCATCCCCTCACTTTCAGTCTGCATGTGTCCCTAGGTCTGAAGTGGGTCTCTTGTAGACAGCATATATATGGGCTTTGTTTTTGTATCCATTCAGCCAGTCTATGTCTTTTGGTTGGAGTATTTAATCCATTTACATGTAAGGTGATTATTGATATGTATGTTCCTATTACCATTTTCTTAATTGTTTTGGGTTTGTTAATGTAGGTCTTTTCCTTCTCTTGTGCTTCCTGCCTAGAGAAGTTCCTTTAGCATTTGTTGTAAAGCTGGTTTGGTGGTGCTGAACTCTCTCAGCTGTTGCTTGTCTGTAAAGGTTTCAATTTCTCCGTCAAATCTAAATGAGATCCTTGCTGGGTACAGTAATCTTGGTTGTAGTTTTTTTCCCTTTCATCACTTTAAATATGTCCTGCCACACCCTTCTGGCTTGGAGAGTTTCTGCTGAGAGATCAACTGTTAACCTTATGGGGATTCCCTTGTATGTTGTTTGTTGCTTTTCCCTCGCTGCTTTTAATATTTTTTCTTTGTATTTAATTTTTGCTAGTTTGATTAATATGTGTCTTGGCATGTTTCTCCTTGAATTTATCCTGTATGGGACTCTCTGCACTTCCTGGACTTGATTGACTGTTTCCTCTCCCATATTAGGGAAGTTTTCAACTCTAATCTCTTCAGATATTTTCTCAGTCCCTTTCTTTTTCTCTTCTTCTTCTGGGACCCCTATAATTCGAATGTTGGTGCATTTAATGTTGTCCCAGAGGTCTCTGAGACTGTCCCCAATTCTTTTCATTCTTTTTTCTTTATTCGCTCTGTTGTAGTTATTTCCACTGTTTTATCTTCCAGGTCACTCATCCGTTCTCTGCCTCAGTTATACTGCTATTGATTCCTTCTAGAGAAGTTTTAATTTCATTTATTTTGTTGTTCATCATTCTCTGTTTTCTCTTTAGTCCTTCTAGGTCCTTGTTAAACGTTTCTTTTATTTTCTCCATTGTATTTCCGAGATTTTGGATCATCTTTACTATCATTACTCTAAATTCTTTTTCAGGTAGACTGCCTATTTCCTCTTCATTTGTTTGGTCTGGTGGGTTTTTACCTGGCTCCTTCATCTGCTGTGTATTTCTCTTTCTTCTCCTTTTGCTTACCTTACTGTGTTTTGGGGTCTCCTCTTTGCAGGCTGCAGGTTCATAGTTCCCATTGTTTTTGGTGTCTGCCCCCATGGGTAAGGTTGGTTCAGTGGGTTGTGTAGGCTTCCTGGTGGAGGAGACTGGTGCCTGTGTTCTGGTGGATGAGGCTGGATCTTGTCTTTCTGGTGGGCAGGACCATGTCCGGTGGTGTGTTTTGGGGTGTCTGTGAACTTAGTGTGATTTTAGGCAGCCTCTCTGCTAATGGGTGTGGTTGTGTTCCTGTCTTGCTAGTTGTTTGGCATGGGGTGTCCAGTACTGGCACTTGCTTGTCATTGAGTGGAGCTTGGTCTTAGCGTTGAGATAGAGATCTCTCAGAGAGCTCTCACCGATTGACATTACGTGGGTCCGGGAGGTCCCTGGTGGACCAATGTCCTGAATTCGGCTCTCACACCTCAGAGGCTCAGGCCTGAGAGCCCTCCAGAGCACCAAGACCCTGTCAGCCAACAGCTGGAGAAGATGGGCTGTGGGTTGGGTGTCAGTCACTACCCTGTTGTAGCTCTGTCTCAGGTGTCTCCAAAGGTCACCCAGGTACATTGGGTTATTCCACCATTTCTCAGAACTTGCACATGCTAGTCTGGGATTTGTAGATGTCCTCCTGATACTCTTCACTGAAATACCTTGCATTCATGGTGGTGAGAGATATGCTAATAGTGTTGGTTCTCTTCAGTTCAGAGACTGGGACAGTCTGAGCCTTCATGTGGCCAGTCAGGAGCAGCTGGCCAATGGTCCCAAAGTGATAACATGTCAGATTCCAAGAAGGCTTTCTGCAGCACCTGAGCAGTAGTCCCAAGCAGCTGCTCCACTCAGCTGCAGCACTCTGACCGGGGAACTCGGTGGGACCCTCAAACCAGGATTTCTGCCAGCCCTAGAGCCTGACTTGTCCACCCAGGCAGGGAGCTGAGGACAGCATCTCCCAGCCCCGTCTCACCAGAGGAGCTGACACCTGGAAGCTGCGTGGCCAACAGCACAGGCGCTGAGAGGTGGGTGGGCAGGGCTGACAGCCTCCCGAGAAAAGCCAGAACCATGTGGAGGGTTCCTGTGCTACCGCCCAGGTGGGGGGAATTAATTCAGAGCTGAGGCTGAGAGTAGTTCCCGCCCACCCTGCCTGGAAAGCCTCTGTGTTACTGTACTTCTATATGATAGAATATTAGGCAGACATTTTTTTTTTTAATCACAATTTCAAAGAATATTCAATGACAGGAAACGTTCTTGCTTAGAGAACTGTTGACTTGCAGTATGATTCTAATTTAGAGGAAGGAATACATTAACAAGTATGTGTATATTTTAGAAAGCTGGAATGTTTTGTGAGTGATTTGTCTCCTCCTTTATATTTTTTTCTCTATCCTCTAAATGTTTAACATTTGGACACGTTACAATTACTTAATCAAAAGAAAATAAGGGTTAAGCTCAAATTTCTAAGGACTGTGAAGCATGATTTTAGTTGGTTTAAGTAAATTTCTTATTTGTGCAAAAGCCATGTATTCTAAACTCTAAACATGTACTTTGCACCTCCTGTTAAGATCAACATATTTCTCCAACATTTTCACTTTTCCACTATTTCACACAGATGACAAAGTTCGTCAGAGTCTAAAACAACCCAGGAAACAATATTATATAAAAACTCACACATGCAAATAATTGCAAAAATTTGCACTTTTAATTGTATATTTAATGTAAGACATTTAAAACAACATTTACATGAATGAATAAAGGGCTATGCCTTATTAAGAATCATTCCGTTTCTTGGACAAAAGGGAAATATAACATGAAGTGTTGATTTCTTGCTTGATAGAAACGGACAGTAGCCACAAATGGAGTTAACACAGGAAGTATTTTGACAATGATTCACTTGTTAAAAGCCTTATCAGCCTTATAAATGGATTAAACTAAGTTTAGCATCATTTTTTATAGATGTGTTTCTGAAGTGTCTTCTGTTCTTGTTGTGTATTAAATGAATTCTTTTGATCTCAGAAACCTAGATTTTCCACATCTAGACAATATCATCAGGCTATATCTTAAAAAAGGCTAACACCCACATGTAACACATGCATTTTATACTGTTTCAGTGCATCATCATTGAAGAGATTAGATTTTGAGTGCTAACTCAGCCCATCAAAATTATTGTAATTTGATAGTTCTTACAACACAGATACCTAGCCCCATTTTCTCTGCAACCCATCCAGAGACAGGGAATTGCATTTTCCTCAGTAGGGATGAATTGTCTCAAACACAGATCACTTTAACAGGCACCTGTATGTACTCTCACAGTAAGTACTTTGATTCCAATGGGAATCCTCATTTGACACTTGACTTGGAAATTTGCCCAGTGGTAGAGTTGATTGTAATGGCAGTCAATGGAAGTGTCCCAAGTCTATACTCATTCACTTGGTCTTTTTGTAGATTTTTCTTGAGGGAATTCTCAAAGTTGATTTTTCAACTTAATGAACCCCTAAAGACATAGCAGAACCCAAATACTGTGAGCAAACACATCTGAAAAGGGTCCTGAGGCCCCGTTCTGAGTTGCCTGGACACTGAGCCAGCTCCCCTGGTGCCAGGAACGGGAGTGCACCCCAAATCAGCTTCCAGTGAGACCACTGGCCTGACCTTGTCATGCTCCCTTCCCTGTACACAGGAGGAATAGGCAGCTTCCCTGGGGCTTTAGGGTTTCCAGGCTGTGGGCAGCTGGCTTTCCAAGACCACTCTGAATAGCTGCTGCCCCTAAATCCAGTCTGCCTGGTGCTCAGCTTTTCTGGTTATTCTTCACTGAGAAGGTTGTCTGTCAGCTTCCTCTGGAAAAGGAAGCACAACAGGGAAGAACACTCTGCATTTGGAACAGAACTGTGACCCACAGCACAACTGGGTGGGTGAGGGAGGTCGGGATCCCACATGGTCCCTCCTCTTGTGACTCTCTAAGTTCTACCTTTCCCCACAATGTCTATTTCTGGAGCCACACTGGGGGACATTGTGGAATTCATCTTGAAGCACAATGCAGGAGAAAAGGCAACTCACAAGGGCCTTGACTGCCATCACAATGAGTCATGAGCTGGTTTCCATATACACACATCAGACTGATGGTTTACGAGGTGGCTATGCTTGAGTGGGTTTTAAAGGATGAATAGGAGTTGGGGTAGAATGGATTTAAGGGTGGACTTGAGAATTGGAAGAGTGAGTCATGCAGTGGAAAATTTCATACAAAGGCCTAAGGAACGAAACAGTTCATTGAGTACCTGGACTTACAGGCAGTTGAGTATTGATGAAATGTGAAGTATGAGAAAATAGAAGGGGATGAAAAGAGGAGAGGTAGGCGGGGATCTGGCATGAAGGGCCTTGAACATCAGCACAGGAATAAGACTTCATCCTAGGGGACAGTGTTCCTCCAGTTGGGGTCTGCTAACCACCTGAAAACCCAGAGTCCCTATGGAACTCAGGACCAATGTTTTTCTTTTCAGTGTGTTAGTGGCAAGTTATACTATCTAGAAATAGTTTAAGGAGGGGAAAAGAGGTCATCTTAATATTTGGCCCATTCAGGTATAAAAAGGAAGGTTTCACAGGAGTTTCAAAAAGAGAAGCGTAATAGATAGAAACTGCCTCAGGCTACACAAGTCAGACCAAACTCACAAGAACCTCAAAAGAAGGCAAACCAATATCAATTCATGTTGCAAAAGACAATTTAATACTCAGTATAATCATGTGTCATACCAATTTTATGTGAACTTAGATTTTATCGGAATTGTATCTTTGTATTCACTCTGGTTTGGTTTTATAGTTGCACAGGAGAATATATCTAGGTTTACAATTGTATGTATTAACGTAATGTATGATAAAAATAAAATCAACCAGGGAGGGGATGGTGGAGAGAGTAAGGCTATGAGAGCCTCAGTGTAGCATGGGCTCTGCAGACAGACCGCTTGGGTTCAAATTCTCATTCTTCCACCTTCCTGCTGTATGACATTGTCATCGAAACTCAGTTTGCTCATCTGGAAAATGGGGACCATCAAAGTTCCTACCACACTGGGTCATTGTGAGAATTCAGTGAGTTCATGCTGAAATGCTTGGCACAAAATAGAAATAGCTCATACTGATGTTATGTGGTCATCATCGTTGTCATTTTCTTGGGACCCATAACTTACTCAAGTTGATGAAACATATCTGTAGGTAGGCAGATGGCTCTAAGAACTTGTCATGTTACACATAGATGTGTATTTCTGAAAAATCTTTTCATCGAATAGACGTGATGGAGAGGAAAGGAGAGATTTAATACCTATTTAGGAGATAGAAGTGAATGACAGTGATTGAGAACACTGTTCTATGAGTCTCTTCAAAGCGTGGTTCATGGACCAGCATTCCTTGGGAACTTGTTAGAAATGCAAATTCTCAGGTCCCTGAATCAAAAACTCTGGAGGTAGAACCCAGCGACCCGCTTTCACAAGCCCTTCAAATGATGTTGCGGCTCTGGCACAGGAGTTGATAAACTCCTGTAAAGGGTCAGATAGTAAATATTTTAGGTTTTGCAGGCCGCAGGGTACCTTTCAAAACACAACTCGAAATGTGTCATCATTTACAAAACCACATGCAGGCTGGATTTGGCCAACTGGCCATAGTTTGTGGACCCTTGCTCGGGGATACTGATGCCAGTGGCTGAGGCACTCAATAAGAAGGAACAAGGCTGAAGGGTAAACTAAGTCTGGGTTTGAGATGGTGAGCTTGAGGCAGTAATGAGCAATTTGCAAGCTGGTTCTGGAGCTTGAAGGAAACAGCTTTAAGATACAGATTTAAAAGTCAGGGTAGGAGGCTTATTTAAAAGGTGGGTGCAAATGACACTGCCCACGAAGCACGTGAGGCACGAGCAGGGAAGATGCCACGATGGCATCCAGAGGACCTCCGTCACCGGACAGCATAGGAAGAGAAAACACCAGGAAGGATAGGGGCCTGACGTCATAGGAGGAGAGAAGGTGGCGATGATGGGTCCCAGCCCTCGCAGCGGTGTAAGCATTGCGGAGACGCCATCATGCCTGCGGGCATCACGTGCGCAACTCACAGGTAAGCGCCGGGGCATGGGGGCAGGGAGGAGGGCAGGGGGCAGTGAATACCTTCAAAGTGGCAGCAGTAAAAGGAAGAGAGGGGAGCAAAAACTGATGAAACGGTAAGAGAAAACAAAGAATCCCGAGCCGAGACAGAGGGAAGAGAATAGGAGGGGAGCACCGGAAGGATCGAGGTCCTAGAGGAATGGGAAAGGGTGGCACCAACAGCGTAGGCGGAGGGACTGCCGAAAACAGGAAGAAGCGCACCCCTTCCCCACGCACCGGCAGGAAGAACGGAGACAGAGGTCTCAGGATGGGCAAGCAGTTCAGCTGTTTTATTTTTGCTAATTTCAATTTTTACCAGCGAAGTAGGAAGTAAAGCTATCAAGTAAGATTATAAAGGCATTCTATGTCTGTGGGTCTATCTTTGCTACCCAAGGGGAAAGGGGAGGGGGGGATAAAATGGAAATTTGGGATTAACAGATATACACTACTATATATCAAGTAGATAAACAACAAGGACCTACCATATAGCACAGGGAACTATATTCAATAGTTCGTAATAACCTGTAAGGGAAAAGATTACAAAAAAGGATATATATATATATATATATATATATATATATATATATATATATATATATATATATATATATAT
>NW_006792323.1:546855-553433 GCF_000442215.2 Lipotes vexillifer | reverse complement strand
ATATATATATATATATATTCAGCAAACTGAATCACTTTGCTGTACACCTGAAACGAACACAACATTGTAAATCCACTATACTTCAATTAAAAAAAGAAAACAGGAAAAAAAAAGAAGGATATTATGAGGAAAGTGGGGAAGATAACAAAGCCACAGTTCTTTAAAAATGAATCAAACTTTTCACCAATTCAGAGTGTATTTCCCCCGATTAGTCAGAATTAGTGGTGTTCTCTAATGACACTGTATTTATGACCAGGCAAAGTGCACAGGAGATTCTATTCCCCAACCTCTGTTCCGGCTTTCAGTTCTTGATGCTTTCTTTCACTTAACCCAAGTTAAGCTGACATGGTCTCTGACTTCCCACCGAGAAGTGTACATTTTAACTGGCAGGCAAATGACATGACACTCTGAAGGCCTATCATGCTAAATGACGATTAAACCGTTCCACTTAAGAACTGCCTCTCCAGATAAAGACTCCACGTGTTTCACACAGTATCGCTGTTTAACTCTCAGCATTTTATGGACAAGGAAATGTCATCACCGAGCTCACATGAATTCCTCCGGTTATAAACAAAACATCTGTGGCTGGTTAGCTGGGTTGGTTCATCCGTGAAGTGAAGTGACCAGAGTCTTAGGTGGAAGCCTTGTAAAGCTGTTAGTGTGGCTCTGTTGATAAGCCATTTATCTGAAGCCCCCGTGAGATGAGACGTCCCACAAAGGAGTCTCGGACTCGGAGAGGGTGTGGCGGCCACCACCCCATCCAGCAGCCTCCTCTCTCCTTTTTCAGGGAGATCTCTTCCTATTCACGAGGCTCTTCTTCCCGGCCTCTGTTCCTTTTTCCAAGTTCATCCTCCCACTGTGATTACCCTGCTCCAGTCCAATCCCTCTCTGCTTTTCAAAGGGTGCCTCAATTGTACTCCAGTCCCACCCAGTATTTTTCTCAGCTGATCCCAGCCTTCATGAGTCTCCCTGGAGATGAAAGAACACCTTTGGAATCTCTATTCCACGGTTTAGTTCACAATTATATTCGGTTTGAGACGCTAAGCTGCCCAAGGGCAGGTAACACAGGTAAAACACAATATCATATTAAAAGGAGATCTTTTTTCTATTTCAAGGGTAGTACTCCTTGCTAGGTAACCTTGGGTAACCTCTAACCTTTCTGCACCTTCATTTTCTCATTTGAAAGATGAAAAGCCACAAGACTGTAATTTTCTGCCTTAGACTTCGGTTTTTAGTAGCACTCAAGAAACACTTGATGGGGCTTCCCTGGTGGCGCAGTGGTTGAGAGACTGCCTGCCGATGCGGGGGACGCGGGTTCGTGCCCCGGTCCGGGAGGATCCCACATGCCGCGGGGCGGCTGGGCCCGTGAGCCATGGCCACTGAGCCTGCGCGCCCGGAGCCTGTGCTCCGCAACGGGAGAGGCCGCAACAGTGAGAGGCCCGCGTACCGCAGAAAAAAAAAAAAAAAAGAAACACTTGATGACTGAATAAAGACGAATCTATAACCAGAGTGCAAAAAAACAAAACCCAAAACACACAAACCCCAACCTAACGGGCAATGTGGGCCACCAGCAACAATTCTCCTCCTCCTTTATTCCTCCTCATCTCAGCCAACCCTTTCCAAGCTATGAAGAGCAATGTAGCTCATACATAGGTAGTGGTGCTAATTTTGACACGGTCACTTACATTTTTAAAAGTGTTCAGGTGACAACCATCTTTAGGCCACAACTTCAAAAACACGATCACAATGAGAAGTTTATGCCCGGTCAACAGGACAGTGATTAAGTTTTACTGAAGGAATGATAAAGACCCTTTTGGGGGGTGTCCTGCTGTATCAGAAGTTCTCAACCTGTAATCTAGCAAGTCCTGGTGGGGACCCCTGCAGGACATCCATGAAGTCAAGACTAATCTCGTAGTAATATTAAGACCCCACTGGCCTTCTCACTCTTGTGCTCACGTATGTGTACACTGCAGTTTCCAGAGCCTGTCATGACATGTGATATCACAACAGCTTGAACGCAGAAGTAGACGTGCAAATCTAGCTATCTTCTATCAAGCCAGACATTAAAGAGACTTGCAAAAATGGAGGAAAATGCTATATTTCTACTAGTCTTTTTGCCTATCATTTTTCATAAAAAAAGTGTTACTTGTGTTACCAAGTAATAGGCTTATACTTTAAATAAAGCAAGAGGCACATATCTCTAATACGTGCTTTTTGGCTTTTTGTTTCTAATAATGTAAATATCAATAGCTATAACCCTCATCCAAAAGAACTTTGAGATCTTCAATAACTTTTAAGAGCATAGAAGAATAAAACATTTGGGAACTGCCTCTCTGTATCAATAAGGGTATGAGATAAATATCTGTCAAATGTAAGAAATAAATTTGACTATGAATTCTGGATAAGACATGAAAAATATACCCACAACAGAAGATGACTCTGTCTTTTATTAAGGTCTGGAACACTGAGCATTTTCCAAAGGATGGCAATAAGCGTCCAGACAATCCAAGCCCTGCTCTCAGATCCACTGCCATCAAATGCTCCTGACCCTGAGTTAGGGGCAGCAAGGAGAAAGGAGGGGACCATGCTCACACTGTGACCTCTGCTTCAGGAAGTCAGTTCAGGAATGGAGTCCCCTACACACGTCCCTTATAATCCCATGCATATGAGCTTCGAAGGCTGTCATAACAAAATAATAGAGAAAGCTTGGAACAATTTTAAGGAAATATTATTTAAGGATCACTTGCAATTATTTCTTTTGTAAAGAATTATTTTTTCAGGACTTCCCTGGTGGCGCAGTGGTTAAGAATCTGCTTGCCGATACAGGGGACACGGGATCGAGCCCTGGTCCGGGAAGATCCCACATGCCGTGGAGCAACTAAGCCCGTGCGCCACAACTACTGAGCCTGCGCTCTAGAGCCCACGAGCCACAACTACTGAGCCCATGCACCTAGAGCCCGTGCTCCGCAACAAGAGAAGCCACCGCAACGAGAAAGAAGCCCACAGACTGCAGTGAAGAGTAGCCCCCACTCACCGCAACTAGAGAAAGCCCACACACAGCAACAAAGACCCAACACAGCCAAAAAACATAAATTAAAAACATTTTTAAAAAAAGAATTATTTTTTCAGTGATCATGCCCCAACTTATTTGTGTATTTATGTAGGCATGTGTAGAGAATCAAGGGACAGGGACGCATGGGTTTGTTAGTTTCTTACACTTGGGTTTGCCTACACTGGGGCACATCCATGTTCAAACACTCCTTGTCAAGTGTTTGAAACGAAATGCTTTAATCACAGAAAAGCAGTAGACACAGAATATAAAGAACCCTCTGCCACTTGACCTGCTGAAGAGCAGCCACCAGTCTTAAAACTCCCTCAAGTCCTGCTAACTAGTTAACGAGCTCAAAAAAGGCTGCAAGAGGGGGGAAGCGGGTGAAAGGCCACTGGCTGGGAAGGAGATGGCTCAGGTGCTCGAGGTTTGTCCTGGATCACACAGAACCAGCATCCAGGATGCACGCACTGGGTGTCTGCCATATCTGACACCCCTTCCTTCTCCCGCAGGCAGGGTGAGGATGTGTTGTCTGACCCTCTGAGGCCCTCACTCCCCTGATGTGAGCCCAGTTCTCTTTGGGAAACCATTACTATGACAGGAGCAGATTATAAGGTCTCTGCAGTGTTAATGAGTACAAACTCAGTAGAGATTTGCAGGATAACTTGCCTTGCTTTCTTTTTTTCTTAACATCTTTATTGGAGTATAATTGCTTTACAATGGTGTGTTAGTTTCTGCTTTATAACAAAGTGAATCGGCTACACATATACATATATCCCCATATCTCCTCCCTCTTGCATCCCCCCTTCCACCCTCCCTATCCCACCCCTCTAGGTGGTCACAAAGCACCGAGCTGATCTCCCTGTGCTATGCGGCTGCTTCCCACTAGCTATCTATTTTACATTTGGTAGTGTATAAATGTCCATGCCACTCTCTCACTTCGTCCCAGCTTACCCTTCCCCCTCTCCGTGTCCTCAAGTCCATTCTCTACATCTGTGTCTATATTCCCGTCTTACCCCTAGGTTCTTCATGACATTTTTTTTTCTTCTTAGATTCCATATATATGTGTTAGCATACGGTATTTGTTTTTCTCTTTCTGACTTACTTCACTCTGTATGACAGACTCTAGGTCCATCCACCTCACTACAAATAACTCAGTTTTGTTTCCTTTTATGGCTGAGTAATATTCCATTGTATATATGCACCACATCTTCTTTATCCATTCATCCGATGATGGACACTTAGGTTGCTTCCATGTCCTGGCTATTGTAAATAGAGCTGCAATGAACATATTGATACATGACTCTTTTTGAATTATGGTTTGCTCAGGGTATATGCCCAGTAGTGGGATTGCTGCGTCACAAATTCAGAGCTCTACCTGTTTGTTTTTGTTTGTATTCCCAGGCTTTGAGCTGGGAAAAGAAAGAGAGAGAGAGAGAGAGAGAGAGGAGGGAGGGAGGGAGGGAGGAAATATTTCATGACACCTGAAAATATAGACTTTGGATTTCAATATGTCTATAAATAAAGTGTTATTGGAACATGACACACATTCATTTACATATTGTCTTGGGCTGATTTGCTTCTACTCTGGCAGAGCTTAGTATGACAGAGACCATATGACCCTCAAAACCTAAAATATTTACTATCTAGTCCCTTACAGAAAAAGTTTACAAACATCTGATCTATACTTCTGAGTCCCCTATCCCCAGCACAAAGTATATAAAGTTCATGTTTATAATTCTAATATCTGTGCCTATTTCACCCTGGGAAAGTTTAATGATATAGCAAAGCATACTGATATTAGTTGAATTTAGGATTTTGTAAACCAGAAAGATTTAGAATTCTAAATCCCACTTAGAATGGCCAGAATACAGTGGTTGGAGACCAAAATGCTCTAATGTGAGAGACCTGCTCTAGGACGTTCTGTTTACCTCCCAGGTGAGGACGATAAGAGGACGTCTGAAGTCATTCCAATGTTTAACTGTTTATTCCGACTGCATGGCAGTTGTAAGAGAAATTCAGTTCATATTTATGATGCTATTCTGGATCCTGCAATAGCAAATAGCTTCATCTAGCAGTCTTAAGCAGCACAGTGCAGAAAAGGAAATTAAATTTGATTATTCAGAGTTTTTGCCTGCTTCTTCCCAATACCTCCTCTTTCCATGATGCGGATGTTTATCCTTCTCACAATGAAGAGGAACCAACAAGCTCCTTGGCTAAATCTTAAGCAAACCTGAAACACCTCCACTGAAGGTGCGACCATCAAGAGGGAGGAAACGGAGTGATGGGGCGCAGGCCTCTTGAACTGAGCTTTCTATGAACTGGTGTGAGCTAAGATTCTCAGGCAGGCAAAAGGTTCATCACGAGGATGGACCTTTGACCCAAGAGCAAAGTGAAAGGAGACCGGATAGAAGTTCTGCTATAATTCAGACCCATGAAGATTTAAAGAAGAAAAGGAGACATGTGGTGATCTTTTGGGTTTCTTCATTTTTTACACAATAGAAAAGCCCTAGGGTCTACTGAAAAATACCCGTAATTACTGCCTCGTCATCTTAGGGAAACATGACAGTGGCTTCCAATCATAGCTTTTCCAAAAAAAAAAAAAAAGTCCTAGCTTCCATATTATCTTTCATTTAAAGAATATAATTCAGTTTTCTTAATGTTCTTCTGGTAGAAAAGCCAAACAACTTTCTCCGAGATACTCTTGGTTTGAGGTTTAATGATCACAACTGGACATTCCTAAAATCCAATGGCATTAGTCCAGACAGAAGCAACTAGGGCTGTCAGATTTAACAAATAAACACAGGACACCTGGTTAAATTTGAATTTCTGATAAGCAACAAATACATTTTTAACGTAAATATGTCCCCAAATATAAGTATATCCCAAACGGTGCATGGAATATATGTACACTAAATATGTATTTGTTGAGTATCTGAAATTCAAATTTAACTGGGCATTCTGTAATTTTTCTGACAATCCTAGGACAACTTTAATTCAAGATGCTTCTTGGTGGACAAGTAGTGGGGAAAATTTGGCGCCTATGTTGAGCCTGCTCCTGGATGGTGACCAGGTTTGGTTCGAACCAGACCCAAATACCTTTAATCCTCATTCCTCTGACCTGTGAAATGTGGGGAGGAGTATGTAAATGTTTCATGGGTCTGCTCTGAGAAGTAATTAAAAGTAATGACAACCCCATTATAAGATAAACACCCTTGATTTTTTTGACTTCTTTAAATTGCTTGTGTGCATATCTTACTGATTAGTGTAATTAATTTATAATACTTATAATACTTCTTATAATACTTATAATACTTATAATACAGAAGTGAACTGAGTGGACAAAACTGTTTGGGTACTTTCATTTCCCCTCTTGGCCATCATCATGAACTATTCGGTCTAGCTCAGCAGCTAAATAACGAGAAGGCGTTTTTCTAAATCTTCGGCCTTGGTGCGTTTTTCTCAACCAAATAAATCAATTTAAAACTCATCTTGACACTCACCCACCATATCATTTCAATGTAGGGAA
>NW_006792323.1:533421-546827 GCF_000442215.2 Lipotes vexillifer | reverse complement strand
GTAGGGAAAAAAAAGAAGGGGATTCAAACCAACTAATCCTATTGCTTTCTCAAGATACAGACTCCTTAAGTGTTGCCACAGACCATGTCTGACCTCTTGAACTCACAGAGGGGAAATTAAGGCAGAAAAACCTAGCCGCTTAAACCACTGCCCTGTCGCGACTTGGTAAGATTTAATCTCTGAGGTTCCCTAAGGCAAATAAGGTTGAGCAAAATAACCAGGTGTTATTATAAATAACCAAATAACCAACATGTTAACCAAATAACATGTTGAAGAATGATCTATTTCTAAGGACTGAAAATGGCCCTAAACACCGAGCATTTAGGAGGGAAGAAGCTATAGAAGTTCAAGGTTCTCATATTAAGTTACCAAGGCACAGTGACATAGGTCATCTTCAGAGAGAGGTGAGTTCAGTGCAAAAACAAACAAACAAACAAAAACACCCGTAGATAACTGGGTACAAGGAATCAAGGAATAGTTTGCCTTGGATGACTTCAGTCAACTTCAAGGACACCACGGGGGACATAAGACCTTACTTACCTCAGAGTTACTTTCATTACAGAATGGATCAAAAAGTGTTTCTATGCCTTAACATTACTGATTGGCTTGAACAAACCAAAAAGGAAAAGGAATTAGTTCCCTCTGAGTAGTCTCCTGAATGTTCAACCCAAGAAGCCCCACCATGAAGTTAAAAGCCCCTCAGTATAATTCCCTGAGCATCCCATAGTAGGTCTACCACCTGGCCTCCCCCTTGGGAAGGCCTTTGGAACCTCATGTGTTCATTTTCACACTTGGAAAATTCTGCTGATAGGGCATTTCAAGTAATCAAGTGGGGACTGGGATACAAATAAATACATAAGAATGAAGATTCTCAATATAGTGTACATATTCAAGAATTATTTGATGGGCAGAAGATCTAAAGACACATTTCTCCAAAGACATACAGGGGACTTCCCTGGTGGCACAGTGGTTAAGAATCTGCCTGCCAATGCAGGGGACATGGGTTCGAGCCCTGGTCAGGGAAGATCCCACATGCTGTGGAACAACTACTGAGCCTGCGCTCTAGAGCCCATGAGCCACAACTACTAAGCTCACATGCCACAGTTACTGAAGCCCGTGCGCCTAGAGCTGGTGCTCTGCAACAAGAGAAGACACCGCAATGAGAAGCCCACGCACTGCAACAAAGACCCAACGCAGCTAAATAAATTAATTAATTTAAAAAAAAAAAAGACCGCAGAATATACTCAAAAACATTCTCTAGTATGTGCAGAAGTTCAGTCCAGAAACAGGAAAGTTCATCATTCACTCATTCATCATTACTCTCACCTTTATCCTAACTGCTTTAGTCCTAGTCCCTTCTACCGTCACTCCAAGCTACTTACTGTCCTGCGAACCTACTAGACATATACCACCTGCCCCAGGACCTTTGCTCTTTCTCTTCTCTATGCCTGAAGGGTTCTTCCCCACCATCGCTGGATGTACTCCTTCACTTCCTTCAGCCTTTGATCAAGTATCACCTTCTCAGTGAGACCTTTCACAACCATATTTTTAATTTTTTAATTTATTTTTTATTTATTTATTTTTTGCGGTACGCGGGCCTCTCACTGCTGTGGCCTCTCCCGTTGCGGAGCACAGGCTCCAGATGCACAGGCTCAGCGGCCATGGCTCACGGGCCCAGCCGCTCCGTGGCATGTGGGATCTTCCCGGACCGGGCCACAAACCTGCATCCCCTGCATCGGCAGGCGGACTCTCAATCACTGCGCCACCAGGGAAGCCCACAACCATATTTTTAAAAATGATACCCTTCCCCTCCCCCAGAACACCCTGGCCTCCTTCCTTGTCTTTCCTGTCCTTCCAAAGCATGGCATGGAATGGAAAAAGTGAAGACACTCCATCTTACAAATGCTAGGTGCAGGACAGCAAGCACTCTGAGGGATTTACATGTGTGCATACACGTAATTGGTTATGGCCTATGTCTCCAGGTGGTTCTCAAAACTTAGCAGCATCAGATTCACCAGAAGGACTTTTTAGAACACAGGTTCCTCATTCCTGCCCCAGAGATTTGATGGAAGGGATGCTCAGCCCGCCATTTGAACAGCCTTGCCCTAAGGCACTGCTTCTCATCCGGGATTCTCCTGCCCTCCAGGGAACTGCACCCACTATCTGAAGACATTTTTTTTTTTTATTGTCAGAACTTGGGTAAGGGAGCTACTTGGCATCCTGTGTGCTAAAGAGCCTACCGTGCACAGGACAGCCTCCAAATGTCAAAGAATTATCCAGCCCCAAATGTCAGTAGTGCCAAGGCTAAGAAACCCTGCTGGTGAAGAGTGCTTCTCAAACACTATCAATGCATCAACACCTTAGAAGGATTGTTAAAATTTGTATTGCCAGACTGCATCCCCAAAGTTTCTGATTTTTAAGTTGGTCCACTGTGGAGGTCTAAAAATGTACATTTCTGCTAACTACTCAAGTAACGGAGATGCTATTGGTCCAGGGCCCGCTCTTGGAGAAGAGTTAAGTAGAAGGAAAACTCCATGAAGCAGGGATCTTGGTCTCTTTTACTCACTGTTGTTTCACCAGCAACAGAGTGCGGCAGAGTCACTCAAGTTTCTAATTTTTTAGTAAAACACCCCTATCCCAGCCCCCGCTCAACCATACACTGAGTTTTATACCAATGATCCTTGTCATAGACACTGAGAAACAAGAGTTCTTTTTGACTGTTGTTGTTTTGGAAGCAACTTTGAGACCCCTTCTCTTCCCATTGACTCCTCAGGTCTTCAAAGAAGTGAGCCCAGCCACCCCTAACTGTCTGCCCAGAGGGTGTGCAGGATACATCTCCACAGCGAGAGCTTCCAAAAACTCAGCCAAATGCAAGTCCCTGCATTTGCTATTTATTTCTTTATGATGGTACGACATGGTCCTATAACCACTTGTCAAGCAATTCCTATTTTCAAAAAGTAAATTTTTGAAAATTCAGGGGGAATTCCCTGGCGGTCCAGTGGTTAGGATTTGGGGCTCTCACTGCCAGGGGCCTGGGTTCCATCCCTGGTCAGGAAACTAAGATCCCGCAAGCCTCGTGGTGCAGCCAAAAGAACCAAACAAACAAAAAGTAAGGCCAGAGCATACACACACACACACACACACACACACACACACACACACACACAGAGACATGCATAAACACACATACACTTAGTTCTCAAATCTGACGCTTGAGTGAGGTCCGCAGCATTTTAACACGTGGGACTTGGGGCATCTTCTCAAATACGCCTGTGCTTCTATAACCTCAACTATGGCAACAGTTCTCTCTAAGACGGTATCTTCCAGGTGCTGCCTACTACCTCTCCTTACATCATTTTCTGGGGAATATTAAATTCAGTTCCTTTTAACCTGTGCCCAAGGCCAGCAGTGGAGGAGCCGTTGATCCCCATAATTCAAAACTGTCTGATATCTTAGATTCAATTGCCCTGCTTAAGACAGGCATTTAATGAAGAACTGGTGAATGAGAAGTTTAATGGCTCAAGTGAAGACACTCCATCTTACAAATCTCTTTTCACTCATGTGGAATCATCGGCCAGCACTATTGATTTGCATTTAAGGACTGAACTTACTATTGTTTTCAGATGTTAGGATACTCAGCCAGTGCCCACAGGCTATTAGTTACAGGGTGAAGCCTGCCCACTGAATTGAGAAAGCTGAGGCATTCATGATGGCTTGGAGAATCCAACACATTTCAGAAACTGAAAAAGTATTTCACTGATTGTCTTCATCGTACAACAATGAGAATCTACGCAGAAATAATCAACATCTTAAAAAATGAACACAGTTCACTATTTTGCAAAACAGCATTACTGAGTTGTCATTTACATGCTATGGAATTTGTTGTCAAACCCATGTTTGTGTGCCTGATGCACTGTGAGGCCAAACAAACCGAAATTTCTGAGTCTGGAGCAGAGAAAGGTTTATTGCTGGGCTGAGCAAGGAGTATGGGTGGCTCATGCTCAAAAGACCAGAACTCCCCAATGGCTTTCAGGGAAGGGTTTTCAAAAGCAAATTTAGCGGGGAGGGCTGCAGGGTGTGTAACCTTTCTCTGATTGCTTGGTGGGAGGTAACAGGGTTCCAGGAATCTCAATCATCAGCCTTCTGGTTCCAACCAGTCTGGGGTCTAGTGCTTGTGTTCAGCATGTAGTGACCATCCTCCACCTGGATGGGGACCTTAGTTCCTACAGAAGAACTCACAGCTGCATATCAGACTGTTATATGTATCCCTTGAGGAGGAACTAGGACTCTGACCATCACTGCACTACAGTTTCTTGACTGCTTTTCCTTTGTTTCTGCATTCCCTCACTTCCCTAATTCAGATGTCTGAATCTCCCCTTTGGAACTTAGGGAAGGCCTACAAACAAAAAACAGGGGCAGGGAAACACTTTTGAACCTGGGAGGGCCCTGCAGGGTCCAACTCTATTTTAATCTCCCCTTTTCTTTGATGCTCCTCAATCTTGAGGGGGAACAAGTGTGGGACAAGAAAGGGAATAAAGTTTTGGATAAAGAGGTTAATCATAAACTGGGCAGAGAAACTCAGCTCTACCAGGACTCGGTTTCAAATTCACCTGTTAAAGTGTACAGTGCAACGATTTGGGGTAAGTTTACAAAGCTGTGCAGCTATCACTATCTAATTGTAGACCACTGCCATCATCCCAAAGAGACACCTCAAGTCCATCTGCAGTCACCCACCACCAGCCTCACTCTACTCCTAATCCACTTGTTGTCTCTACAGATTTGCCTTTTATGGGAATTCCATATAAATGGAATCATATAATATGTGGTCTTTTGTGCCCAGCTCCTTTCACCTAGAATATTGTTTCTGAGGTTCATCCATGCTGTAGCATATATCAGTACTTCATTCCTTCTTATTGCCAAACAGTTTCTAGATATATTATAATTTGTTTATTCATTCACCAGTTGATGGACTTTTGTTTTGTTTTGGCTACTAGGAATAATGCTGTTATGAACATTTGTGTACAAGCCTTTACGGGGACATATTTTCATTTCCCTTGGGTAGATTCCTAAAAGTAGACTTTCTGGGTCATATGGTAAATCTATCTTTAACATTTTAAGAAAATGCCAAACTGTTTTCCAAAGTGGCTGCATCATATTAAAACCCCACCAGCGACGTATGAGGGTTCCAGTCTCTCCACATCCTCTCCAACACTTGTTATTGTTATAAACCCATCTTTGGTTCACTCTACATGCTGAAACAAGAGTGATTTCAAATTTGTACCACAAATATAAAAATACACCTAACATTTATTGAGGGACTACTCTATGTAATGTTCTTTAAATATATTACTGTTAACCCATCATTAGCACAATGAGATTGTCAACTACAAATTGGCACTTGCCGTGGGCACGTGCCATCTACCTCTACAAGGATTAAGGATTCCCACCAGGGAAGCCCCAGATTTTCTTTTGAAGAAATTATACTGAGGGGACTTCCCTGGTGGTGCAGTTGTTAAGAATCTGCCTGCCAATGCAGGGGACACAGGTTTGAGCCCTGGTCCGGGAAGATCCCACATGCTGCGGAGCAACTAAGCCTGTGAGCCACAACTACTGGGCCTGTGCTCTAGAGCTCGTGAGCCATTACTACTGAACCCGCATGCCACAACTATTGAGCCTGCGTGCCTAGAGCCCGTGCTCCACAACAAGAGAAGCCACCACAGTGAGAAGCCTGCGCACCTCAACGAAGAGTAGCCCCCGCTCGCCACCACTAGAGAAAGCCCGCGCACAGCAACAAAGACCCAACACAGCAAAAAATAAATAATTAAATAAATAATTTTTTTTTAAAGAAATTATACTGAAATTCTAGAGAATAATTTCACTTCAAAATTCTCTCTTCAAATGTCAAATCCCATAGTTGTAGTTTTGATTCAGGATTTAACTAGCAAGATATTTAGGACAATCAAAACTCAAATGAAACACTTCATGGCAATGAAATTGCTGAATGGTTTTTATTAACTGTATGAATCATTTGCTACTATCTAAAGATGGGAATTCTGACAACTGCTGTTCATGTTTGAGTGCTCAAAAACATTTACTGCAGTTTCTGAAGTCCTGTCTGTGACTGCAGAGTACTGGTGTCTCATCTGGCTCCCACTCCATCTCAAGTAGGCTGCTGGCAGAAGGTGATGGCCAAAGCCGCTGGAGGGAACTTCTCCAGCTCAAAACCTTCACTCATTATTCTCTGGCTACCCACTCTCTTGATCTACCCACTCTAGTATCACCAGTCATGAATCCCTCTGATCTGTTCACTGCCATTCAAAAGGCCATTCTGCTGTCTCAAAGCCTAGTTCTTCTCTGCCTCCGGGATGCTCTGAACTAGAAACGCCCAACACTTTAGAACACCTTTATTCCCTTTGGATTCATTATTTGGCCTGTTTGACTCACATGGTTTGCAAATGAATGCCTGTTTCCCTCTTCTGTTTTAGAATACCTGGTGATGCAGATCGTTGCTATTCAAAATGTGGTCCATCAGCGTCCCCTGGGGACTTGTTAGAAATGCAGAATTTCAAGCCTCATCCCTAACCTACCAATCAGAATCTGCCTTTTAACAATCTCCTCAGGTGATTCCTATGTGCTAGATCATTAACTTTAGCTAGTACGGACTTCCAGGTCTAACCCACGGACCCAGAACCTCACATGACCCAGCTGAAAATCTACCCCCAGCAAGAGTAACAGCGGAAGCATTTCCTTCTTTCTGCATAGGTTTCTTCCCTCTGCCTCCAAATATACTAAAGTCACTCTCTTTTCAACAACAACACAAATCTCTTGACCCTGTGACCCCTATGAGGAAGAGTGCACTATTGTTCACATTGATCTGCTTCCTCTCTCTGTAGGAGTATTAAACAGCCCCATCCTGTGGAACATGGGTTTGCCTATATGACCTCTGGCCAAGGAAATGTAAGCAAAGGTGGTATGTGTCATTACTAGGCAGAAGCTCTCAAGTCATTGATGCTTTGTCCTCTCTCTCTCCACTATCACAAGACTGGCAATGGCCCAGATGGAGGAGGCTCTGTCAACTAGAGTCCAGAGAAGACAACATGGACCTGAACCAAAGGTGACCTACAGAGGGCAGACAGATTTGCTGTTGAAAGCCACAGAGACTTGGGGTCCATTTGTTACAGCATGCTTTAGCATAGGCGGACTGATACACATCGAATCACTATTGTTTTTCCCTTTTTCATTTAAAGAAAAAATACGAAAGAGCATATCGAAAGAGATGAATATTATTGAAAGGTACACCTAAATCTGAATTCTCTGGCACTTACATCGTCCTGTTCTCCAACTCTGACAAAATTTTTTTAGAATTATCATTCTTCTAATTTCCAGATTCCTCCCAGTCTGCATAATAATTTTTAATTTTTTTACAACAGGGATCAGCAGAGTTATTCTGTACATGTCCAGATAGTAAACATTTTGGGCTTTGTAGGCCATATAGTCTCTCTCAGAATTATTCAACTCTATGGTGATAGTATGAATGCACCCTTAAAAACTACATAAGTGAATGGGTGCAGCTGTGTTCCAATAAAACTTTCCTGGTTCAAGGTTCGAAACTTAGGGGTTATTCTTATTCCACACTTTAACCCCTCTAAACTAAGCCAGGCATTAAGTACTCACAAAACCACAGAAACTTCACCTGAAAGAGTAACAGATATCTTTCAGCTTAACCCTATAATCTTATACATACAGAAATTGTTACCAAAACAAATTAAAAAATCATGTCAAAAACAGCACTATAGTTAATGTTATGCATGCTGAAGTATTAAGGGAGAAACGTACTGATGTCTTCAATTTACTTTGAAACACATAAAACAATAAGATGGATTCATGAATGGGTAAAGGGATAGATGGATAGATAGAGAGATAAATTTGTGAAAAATCAAGGATAGTAAAATGTTAACTGTAGGATATGGATGGTATAAAAATCTTTTAACCTTCCTGTATATTTGAAAATTTTTTAATAAAATGTTGAGGGGGTTGTATACCAAAGCTAAAGTTTCTAAGTCTTGGATATAAACACTTGATTTATGAAGTGTAATTCTGCTTGATAAATATCCCATGGCAATTTATCGAACAGAGCTTGAAAAACTGATCTAAGTAAGGCCTTGAGGCACCAGCTCAAATACTTCCATGATTATTCCAAAAATGCTTTTTGAGTTCCCATCATATGCTAGGCACTGGGACATAATGGTAAAAAGACAGACATGGAATTTGCACTCTAATGGGAAAGAAAAACTAGCCAATGGTGAGTTTGAAATTCTCTAGCACCTACTGTCTGTACTACCCATTAAGCACTTAATGTTTACCATGATGTGTCTGAGCCTCCTTTCTCATGGAGATTGAGAGATCCTTGAAACACAGGGATATGCATTGAGCTTAATGCCTTGTACCTGGTATCCAACAAAAGCCTGCTGCCATGTTTGTTCATAAATGAGGGCTCTGGATACTGGTATACGAGAAGGTGTTGCCGAGGTGGTGATATGTCTCCATTCATATGAAAGGCAGACCTCTACCATCATGCTCCCAGCAGTTGTGCAACGGCTGAAGCCAATGCCTTTACCCCTCTATGTGAGCGGAATCAATGAATCCTTGTCCTTTCATAGACTAAGCAGAGCCAGCGATCAAGGGTATGATCATATACAAATACCATATGATATCACTTCTGTGTGGAATCTAAAATACGACACAAATGAACTTATCTATGAAACAGAAACAGACTCACAGACATAGAAAACACACTTGTGGTTGCCAAGGGGGAAGGCGGGTGGGGGAAGGATGGAGTGGGAGTTTGGGATTAGCAGGTGCAAACTATTACATATATAATGGGTAAACAACAAGGTCCTACTGTTTAGCACAGGGAACTATATTCACTATCCTGTGATAAACCATAATGGAAAAGAATATGAAAAAGAATATATACATATGTATAAATGAATCACTTTGCTGTACAACAGAAATTAACACAACCTTGTAAATCAACTATACTTCAATAAAACTTTAAAAAAGAAAAAAAAGAGTATGGTCATAAAACAATGTATAGACAATCTTCATTATCTGTAGAGTCCATATTTCTGAAATTTTAAAATAAACTAAAATTTATTTGTAACCCCCAAATCAATACTCATGGCACTTTCACAGTTATTGGTGAAAATGCCCAAAGCCATGAAAAATGTGAGTCACCCTATGCACACATCACTGGGGGCTGAACAAGGCAACACTCTGCCTTCTTATTTCAGCTCTCATATGGTAAACAAATGTCCTCTTTGTGACTTTTTTTTAGCGCCACAATTTTCACATTTTTGGTGTGCTTTTTGTTGATGACACTGTTTAAAGTGGCTCCCAAGCATAGTGCTGTAGTGCTGTCTAGCAATCCGAAATGCAAAAAGGCTGTGCTGAGCATCATGGAGCAAACACATGTGTTAGATAAGCTGGCTTCAGGCATGGGGTGCAATGCTGCTGGCCATGAGGCCAGTGTGAATGAGTCAACAATATATATTAAGCAAGGTGTCTTTAAACAGAAACACACATAACACAAGGTGATGCATTAATCAGTTGACAAAAATGTTGTGACCATAAGACCAGGAACCCAACCCTGTACATTCCCGAGGGGCAAATGTTCAGCTTTTGCTAGCTCAGAGTTTGAGGTGTCTTTATAGAAAATAACCACCGTGAACAGTGAGAATTAACTATTCATGCAGACAACTTTATACATTATCAGAAACTCCTATGACCAGCATCTTCTTGAGAGTGAGTTCAAAGCTCTGCCACAGACGTGACCACTCTCTCTTTGTCCATGAGCAGAAAAGGCACGTAGCCAGGAAGACTGACCATGGGGGGTGCAAACAGAATGACAGAGACGTCACAAGGGAACAGAGCTCATGAGTGCATGCCTGTCCAGAGTGGGGAGTAAGGAGAAATCACATTCTCAACATCAAATAACTTTCTTCTTGTGTTTTGGCTGGTCACAACGTGTAAACACAATTTATGATGATCTTAAAGGTTACACTGAAGCCTGACTTTTTTTTTAAAGTAACTCTCTAGGATACCCTGAAGTAAAAGACAATCAATCATGGAAACAGATGGGCTACAGAATGTGCTGCTGTGTTGCAATTAGTAAAGCAGGCTATGGATAAAGCAAAACTCATGATGCTGAAAAGCAGAAACACTGCAAAAAGCAAAAGATCCTGCAGTCGAGCACAGCTGTAAACCCAAGGACAAATGTACCATTTGCGAGGCAGAGACAAGACCAAAAATGACAGACACACCATCCAGGGTCATATGCAGATGCTCAGCCCAAACAAGGAAAAGTATTAAGTTGTACTCAAACACGAACCAAGATCAATAATAGGCTTGCGAATGTTCTATTCATGGGTCAACAGCAGTCACCTGTCCTTGTGAAGAACAATTTTTAAAAAGAGTATTTGGATTTGATGGGTAAAAAATCTATAGCCCAGAAGTGTAGGATTTGTTAATACTTTATATTTGTAGGCAAAACCCACAATCCTAAAGCCTTGGAGATGGCCCTGAAATTCTCTCTGAATTTGGTAAGGCCAAGCAGCCCACCTGCAGTGTAAGTGGCTATATAGGGGCACCCCGATTTATCTGCACATAGGCCAGCTCTGAATCCCAAGCGTGACATACTGCCTTGCTACCCAAGTGTGGTCCACAGATCAGCAGCAGGACGTCACCTGGGGGCTTGTTGGAAATGCAGACGCTCCAGTTCCAACCTAGAGTACTAAATCAGAGCTTGCATTTTAACAAGATCTCTTGGTGATTCACACTTTACATCTGGACCGTCAACAGCCTGCAATTAGGGTGACCAACAGTCCAGGGCCTGGTGTAAGCACTGCAAGTCCCGTGCTGTGGGAAACCATTCAGGAAATCTGGACAGCTGGTCATCCTATTTATCCCAATACCGCAACCAAAGGAAGTTCTCGACAGGGAGATCTGAGACTCACAGCCGCTAAGGAATCACTGCACCCTGAAACAATTTCCCAGGTTTCAATTTGGAGACACATTTGGTATTGCGTGGTCCCCACATAAGGAAAGCAGAACAAGGGTGGGAGAGGAACAGCTAAGCCTTTGAAGAACCATCTACCTCCACACCCAATCCTTTCACTCCAGGACATCACAGCCCAAGGAATCCAGTTTGACTAGAAAGAGACCAGGAGACCTGCTCCGGGAGCCCAGAGCCGCTCTGTAGCATTGGTTACATCCTCACCAGAACTTTCGAAGCCAGAGTCTGCAGCTCTAGTGCAACGGTTCTCAAACTTTAGCTCCGTCAGAATCACCTGCAGGGGCTGTAAACACAGACTGCTGGGTCCCACCCTCCCACTCTCTGATTGAGGAGGTCTGGGCGGCGGTGGATGGGGGCACAGTACTTTGCATTCCTAACACGCTCCGATCCCAGGTCATGCAGAGGCTGACTTGCTGGGCTCACACTTCATGAACTGCTGTTCTAAAGGGCCCCAGCTTCTCGTTCTGGGAGAAACGGCTGCCATTATGCCATGTCCTTTTCTCAAAAACACAAAACAAAACAAAAGCACAACAATGAAGCAATGTAGTATTTTGCTACTCAAAGTGTGGTCCCAGACCAGCAGCATCCGGATCACATGGGAGCTTGTTAGAAATGCAGGTTCTCAGGCCCCACCCAGACCTGCTTTGTCAGGATCTGTATTTTACCAAGATCCCCTGGTGACTGACTTGCACAGTAAGGTCTGAGGAGCACTGATACAGGGACTGTTCAGAGGTTGGTAAATCTGCCTCCTGCATGTAACTACAACTGCTTTACCTCCTCGGAACCAGTATTCTATACCTTTCTCTTCCTTTATTCATTTGTTTATTTTGATTTTAACCTCAGAAGAAGAAAGTTTGTTTTCTTACAGCTACACAGATTCATCCGTCAGCATGGATAAAACACCTTACCTGCGACGCCAAGAACAGAAAGCTCTGTCGCTGCCGGTGAAGGAGCATTTGCACTGGCTTGGGGGACATAATGTCTTCTGGCCACTCCAGGGAAGCAGCCACCCAGCAGAAGCGCCCCCCCCCCCCCCCCCGCCACAAGTAGAGAAAGCCCGCGCACAGCAACGAAGACCCAACAATGCAGCCAAAAATTAATTAATTAATTAATTTTAAAAAATTCATAGAACTATACATCTAAGGAAGGTGAATTTTACTATATATAGCATATAATATCATATATAACATATTATCTTAATAAG
The DNA here is from genome assembly GCF_000442215.2 of Lipotes vexillifer. Lineage (NCBI taxonomy): Eukaryota > Metazoa > Chordata > Mammalia > Artiodactyla > Lipotidae > Lipotes > Lipotes vexillifer. The sequence goes on along the minus strand of NW_006792323.1, from coordinate 534,549 downwards.
CTTGACTTTAAAAAAAAAGCACAAGTAAACAAATTAAAATGTGACCTTCTGTATAATACTGGGGGACACAATAGTAAATAATACCAGCAATACTGGTATTATTATTATTTCAATAATACCAGAAAAAATCATTTGATCCTACGGTAGTGGTGTACAGTGTATACAATGGACCCCCCCCCCCCGCCAGCCCACTAAGCACATCACACAGACAGAACCAGTGCCCGTGGCCAGACCTCGGAATCCCTGCCCTTTGCAAGAGTTCCTGCACATTCCAAATGAGGGGCAGCATTTATTCGCTGTGGCTCCTGGGAAAATTTGATTCCAACCCATTCAACCTACCGAAAAGCAGCACATTCCCTTCTGCAAATAGATAATATTGCTGCCACATTTTCTACCTTCACTTCCCTTTTTCAGTAACAGAAGGCTACACACCCTGTAACTTCTTGGGATTCCCTGAACTAGATACCAATTCTCCTGGAACTGAAAAAGAAAGTAATAGCTAATATTTACGAGGCCCATGTTATGTTCCAGATATTGTACTAAACACTTAACATCCATTATCTTATTTACTCCAGACAACGACCCAGGAGGTAACTACTATGATTAGTCCCATTTTACAGATTAGGAAATTTGAGACACAGAGTGGCTGAGTAACTTGCCCAAAGTCATCCAGCAGGCAGATTCCAGAGTCGGTGCACTAATTAAAAAAGTTAAACCATCATTTTTGTCATTTCTTTGCACGCTAGGTTTTAAAAAATTGTACTACCGGAAAATATATTGCAGGCGGAAGCCTGCTGCACTCTACAGAATGTGTCTTTTAACCTGTGTGCATCTCAGCTTCTTCCTGTGGTGGGTAGGACAGTAAAAAGCATTCTGCCTCTCACCGAGGAGGTTTTGTGTTAAGTCTGTGCCTACACTGTGTAAACTAAAAGCACAGGATGAAGACGATGGTAAGAGGGATGATAATCACCTAAAATAATTTGTTAATTCTCAAAACATCCTTGTGAAATACAGGAAATTGAGACTGGCTTAATTGTTGGCAACCACCAAAATGAGGCATGCCAAGGTTCTATTCTTGTTCTTCAGGTGGGTGGAGGGGGGCTTTTCACTGCAGAGAGCTGCCGTTCA